>NC_048595.1:230982475-230992475 GCF_003668045.3 Cricetulus griseus
GCATAAGGGCTCCTCAGACTCTTCACATATTATTTGCCCACAAGTTTCAAGGTCCCCAACCCCACAGTGGGAGCACTACCTGGGAGCACAAAGAGAAGTGCTTAGCTTTCCTTTATCAGGGTTTCTGTCAGACTCATTCTCCAACCTCCTTTATACAAAGTGAGTTCCGGGAATATACACAGAGAAACCTTGTCTCAAAAATTAAAAAAAAAAAAACCAACATTTAAATATGTCCTGCTCCTTGCAAAGGAGTTATATTTTTTTAAAAAAAAAAGTTTCCTCTTTTGACTAGGAATCACCCTTTTCCTGTGCAAACTTTTACATTTCTAGAAAGATGTACCACAGCGTCAGTCCTCCACAGCCGAGTCACAGCTGCCCAGTAACGAGTAAGCCCCAGTGCTGGGCTCCTCGGAGAGGGCATGGCTCCTCAGAATGCTCTCAGAAACTGAATCTGAACTTTTCAGACATGCAAACGGATTACATCTGAGGTGTGCCTCAGAGGTCCATCTGCTGAAGGCTTCGCCACCAGCCTACATGTTATTAGGATGTGGTGAGGCCATGAGTGAGTGAGGTCATCAGTGTGTACCTTGCAAGGGATCCTGGGATGGAAGTCTTTCTCTCCCTCTTTGCTTCCAGGCCACTATGGGGTTAAATAGATGTTCTTTGCCACACAGCCAGGATGCTGTGCCCCACCACTGACTGAAAAGCAAAGGAGCCAGTGGACCATAGACTGAAACCTCTGGAATCACAACCAAAAATTTTCTTTATTATAAGCCAATTGAATTGAGTGTTTCGTCACAGTGACTGAAAGCAGACTAAAACAACAAAGTGTCTTTCCAATAAAATACTATTTAGTGAACATAGTAGGAATGCTGACTTATAACCTGATATTTTTTGCCCTGTGTGGTGCTTTATACTACAGCACAAAGAAAGCCCATTTTCACCTCTGGATCTGTATTGAAAGGCGAGAGTCATGCACGAGGATGTGTGTGTCCACATCTGAGCCCAAGCTAACATCAAGCTAAGGGTAGAGACGCTCATCTAACTCCCTGAAGCTTCAACTATTAATTAATAGAATCTTAATGACTATTCCCAACTGACAAAAGCATACCACTGTAGAGTTTTGATTAGCATCATTTCAATTACGTCTTTGAATGATGAGACGAAATAATTTCCTAAATCCTTCGGCTGTTTGGATTTTGTCATCTGGATCTGTCCTCTCTGCCCAGTTTTCTTTGGTTCAAGGTTCCACTTGCTTCTCAACGGCTCTGTAAGAGCCCTGCGTTCTGAGGTTATAACCTTAGTTCCTCTTTGTTTATTTTTTAATATGTGCAGTATTGTGTGTGTGTGTGTGTGTGTGTGTGTGTGTGTGTGTGTGTGTGTGTGTGTGTGTGTGTGTAGGTCAGAGAACAGTTTTCAGAAGTTCTCGCCACTACATGAGTTCCAGAAGTCAAAACCAAAGAGTTAGGCTTAGCAAGTGACTTTAGCACCCACAGAGCTATTTTTTGTCAGTCCATAGTTTCTCTTAATGCAAGAAGTGGATGAGATCAAAGACGGTGGGGACTCGGGTGAAAACCATATGGTCTGCATGGCTCAAAGGCAGGGGTATCCCAGATCCGCCAAGGGGTAGCTCCACATGGAAGGGCACCCCAAAAGCCCAAGCCCACATCGTGGGTGAGCCTTCTGAAAGTGGGGACACCCGCTTATTGTGGCACTTGATGCAGCAGCCTGCATAGACTCCGGTGGTAGAACCAAGGCTTCGGTCTGGCCTCAGCAGATTCACCAGACTGATAGCTCTGCTGCCCAGGTCTCTCCTTCCTGGCATTAAAGCCACACTGTGCTTTCCTGAAGCCCCCGCTTAACGAATCAGCTCGAATCCCATCAACCCCGCCCCCTTGGGAGGATGGACTAGAGGGAGGCGTGGCTGGGGGAGTGGGCTGAATGACAGAATGAACAGGTAGAATTTATTAGGCAAGGGCACAGAAAAGAGGCAGGCAGCAGTGAGGTAACCCACCCTCGGAAGTAGCTTGGACATCCCTCTGGTTACACTCAGCACTAGGCACTTGGGGGCCCAAGTTCACACTCACCCATTTGAAGCTTCAGGTGAGGGCAAAAGGGGACGGTTCTGCCGAAGAGAAGGTATCGTTTCCAACCAATAGGAGAAAAACTCAACTATGGCCTTGGAGTCTCCCAGCCTGCAGCTGCACTCTGACTGACAGAGCTAGAGGCAATTCCTACTCATCTACTCATTCTGACCTCTTGGACCTACATCTTCCGTCTCCCTGTGACAGCCCCTGCTCCCTGTCCAGCCTCCCCTGTTGGTCTCCCACTGTCTTGTATCGTGGGTCTTAGCCTCCCTGGACTCAGCTCTGGCTCTCATTCCTCGTCCTTGTGTGAGAATTTACAGACATTGGCAGAAAGAACAGATCTCCTCCCGTGGGAGGGCCATTTGTCTGAGAACATTCCTCCTTGTGGATCACCAGGGTTGGTGTGGCTGATCTGTCTGGCTAGGCAAGCGGCCCCTTCCTATTTCATCACTCCATGGGCATCCCTCTTGTGGTTGTAAGCTGGCCAACCTTCCCAGAGAGAAGGAAGACCATTCTTCAGCCAACAGCCTGCACATACCTGCATCCCCCTACTAGAACTTATGAACAACCTTTCAGAAGCACTCTCCAGTGGAGCTGCACTGGGACCTCCACCCAGCAAACCGTCTCATCCTGCCCTGGTGGAATCCAATGAGCCCAGAAGCATGCAGACACAAACATCATCTCCCTGGCTCTCAGGGCTGTTCACCTGCAAGTTGCTGTTGACGCGCTGGGCTCCACACTTTTTCACTCGAAAATCACACTTGGAAAAACAGTCAAAGAAGTTGCAATCTTCATCTTCCGTGCAGTTTTGCTCAAGGATTTCCCTCATCTTAGGCTCAAAAAATGCCATGTCTACGTCAATAGCTACCACCTGAAATCAGAGAGATGCATGACAATAATGATAGCATGGACAGCAATCAAATAATAGCATAGGCCTTGTAGTAGAACCCATTTATGGCTCCCTTTTTTGTCCTGGTGTCAAATGGGTCCACATGACTGTGACCACGGAGCCCACCTGTCAGGAGGACATGCCCAGGACATGCCCTGAGAAATGGCTTATTTCCCCCAGAGCATTCATAAGTGCTTCCTTTGACAAAAGCTAGTGTCATAGACCCTGTCCCAAAGTTTTACTGTAAAAGGTCCCTTGATGTCACTAACTTGAGCCTAGGATTCAGGACAGTAACCATCCATATCACCTTCATCTTTGAACCTTCTCTGGACTTTAAAGGCGGAATATGTACAATACCTTAAAATGAATTTTCTCTCTGTTGCTTTCTTAAAGTTTGTTTTTATTTGTACTTATGTGTATGTGTGTACTTGTATGCATATATGCCACATGTGTGCAAGTACCTGTGAGGCTGAAAGGGGACATTGGCCCTCCTGGTGCTGGGTTACAAGTGGTTATGTGTCACCTGACCTGGGTTCTGGGAGCCAAAATCAGGTCCTCCAGAAGAGAGTTAACACCCTCAACCATGGAGCTGTCTCTCCAGTACCCTCTTCTGTTTCTTTTGTGTCTGTCTATGACATTTGTCAATACAAATAACAAAAACAATCAGAGACACCCTCCAGAGAATACTGATATTTGAGACTAAAACTGTGAAATGTTTCCATGATAAGACACAGGTAAAATATTGATAAGTTCATTTAAAGAGGTCAGGGGAAGGGGAAGCTCTGAAAGTCAAAACTGAGGGAGCTGAGGAGGCAGCTGAGTCAGTAAAGTGTGCGTGATTGACCTGAGTTCAATCCCCAAACTCATGTCTAAAAATAAACAAGGTAAAATGCTTTGCAATTCCAGAGCTGTGGAAGCAAAAACAAACAGATCCCTGAGGCTCAGTGGCCAAATCTACTCGGTGAAGTTCAGGCTAGTAGGAAGTCCTGTATAAAATGATGATGATGATATAATTTTAAAGTTGTACAGCTTCTGAGGAATGACACTGGCCTACACACACACACTCACACACACACACACACACACACACACACACACACACACGTGTTAACAACCCCACACATAAGACAAAAGTAGGGAGCATAACATTGGAGATTTTGAAACAATAGTCCTTGGTCACAATGATTAACAACAAGCATTTCATCTGTCCAAGGGCAAATACACAGTAGTGGGCCAGACATCCTCGTGTCCTTGCAGACACTTTCAGCTTAAGACTGTGCCGGCTTCTGTGAAAGACTGTAGATTTGACAGAGTCCATGTGACAGTCACTAACGGGTGTCAGGAACGGCCCCCACCATCCACTCTTTTGTGTTTGCTGTGAGAAGTCCGTTTTTTCTATGCTAAGCCTCACATTTCCTCACACCTCTCAGAGTGGGGATTATAAACACTGTGAGAGACAGACAACTGAGCCCCAAGACTATGAGCAGTCACAGGCTGCTCTGTTTATGGCCCATCTGGTACCCAAGTCAACTGACCAGTCAGATGAGCCGTGGGAAAATGGCAGTGGAAATTGCGAATCATCGTGTATAAGCCCAGACCCAACAGCATCAACCCCAAATTCCACTGTCAGAGTAAGAACTCTGGGACTGCCGGAATTTCAGATTTATCATTCTGGCTTCCAACCAAATAGGCTTCAAAAACCAAAAAAAAGAATAACTTATACATTATGCAGATTTCCCTTCGACACCTGGATTCCCCCCAAAAATAAGTGATCTCAAAGCTGCTAGAATCTGGAGTCTACCCAAGTTCAAAAGCTGATCACTTCAAGATAAGAAGCCATGACATAATGTGACATCTTTGATGGAACTGGTATCCCACAAACCCTCAGAGGCCATTGTGAAAATGTCGGCCACTCCTCCTCCCCCCACCCTGGAGCATCTCAGAGAGGGCTCCTTTACTGGTATCATTCTGCTTCAGAAGGCATGATCACTGATTATACTTTTGTTTCTTTTTTTTTCACTCAGGATCAATGCTGGAAGTGGACTGGCTTCCCAGGGATTATCAGTAAAACAGCAGGAAGGGCATAAATTATTTTAAAACGTGTGTAGAATGATGAGAACAAAGCAAAGAGAATTTCTACCTCTCTCATTATCTTTGCCTAATAATGAACTCAGGTATGGCAAACAATTCATTGTTGTTGTTTGTTTGAGGGAGTTGAATATTTTATATCTTTTTATTTAGTCTCTGACAATCTCATACATATGTACTATGTGTCTTGAGCATATCTACCCCCACTTACACCCTCCAACATTCCCCCTTTCCACTAGTGTCCCCTCCTTTTGTTGCTCTTTTGGGGGAGATACTGGGGAACCCAGGGAAAGCACAGAAGCCTGGTAAGCATTCTACCACTGAGCCATAGCCTAGCCCTAATTAAAAGAGGGTATTTCCCTTTATTTGTTTTGCAATCCTGAGAATTGAATCCAGGACTTTGTGCTTGCCAGGCTGGAGTCTATCACTGAGCTACATCTCAAGATTATACAATTTATCAATCTTTCCTGTCTCATTTGTGGTCAAAATGAATAACTAATATCATCATTTAGCTTGGTTAAAAATATTAAATATTAATCAGAACTGGGTGCTGGAGAGATGGCCTGTCAGTTAAGAGCACTTGCTGCTCTTTCAGAGGACCCAGGTTTGGTTCCCAGCACCCGCATAGTGGCTCACAAACATTCATAACTCCAGTTCCAGGAAATCTGATGCCTTCTTCTGACCTCTGTGGGCACCAGGCACATACACGGTTCACACACAAACATACAGGCAAAACACTCATATGCATAAAATAAACCACAAAAGATTTTATGTGGTACACAGGACATATCAGGCAAAAACACCCATACACATAATATTACAAAATAACTAATTTTTAAAATTAATAAGAGCTATGCTAATGAGCCTACTGTCTTTACAATTTATTACTAGGGCAGGGCCCATTCTCTCCCTGGATTTTTGGCACTCTCCCCACCCTCTGTGCTCCTCCTCGGCCCCATTTGTGACACTGTTTCTCTCATTACCCAATGACAGTCAGATTTATTTTTTTTTAATTTATACTTATAGCCTAGACTGAATGGCAGCTCCTGTGTACAAAACAAACAGGAAACCCTTCTTCTTCTCAACATCAGGAGGATCACTGACTTCGTGCTGCACAAAATGACTCAAGTAGGGTCCTCTGCTCAAACCTCCTCTGGGCACTGGACTAGAAACATTGACTACAACCCTCTCTTAGCAGGAAGCACCTCACGCTTGAAAGTCTTGCCTGTGTGACTTGGGGTCACATTCTTTTCCCACTTGTTCATTTGCAATTACTGCATAGTGCCTGAAGACCTGCACAGGGAGACTTAGAATTTTCCATTCTCCTGCCTCGTCTATAAGAACCCTCCTTAGTGCAGATGCTCAGCCAGGGCTCAAAACTAGAACCCACTTTCTGGAAGCAGGAGTGTTGGGGGGGGGTTCCCAAACTTGAACACAGACCAGAGCCACCAAGAAAGTGCCTGGTCTGTTATCTTGCTTGCATGTTTTTGAGGCAGGAGTCCATCATGGAGTCCAGGCTGGCCTTGAACTCACCATCTTCCTGCTTGGTCTTCCTGAGTATTGGATTGGATCATAGGTGCTTTCTCCGCCCTCTCCAGAGTCTCAGATTTGGTAGATCTGAGGTGCAGTGTGAGAATTTATGTTTCAGTGCTTGCAAAATGGCTGAGCAGGTAAAGGCACTTGTCATTAAACCTAGGACCTGAATTCAGCCTACATGTCATTAAGGACAGAACCGACTACAAGTTAACATTGAACCTCTCTGCATGTGCTGTGACATTCATGACTCCCCCACACAAAATAAGTAAATGTAACAGAAAATGGAATTTGATATTGCTATCAAGTTATCTAATAAGGACAACCAGTAATAGATCTTCAGGGAGGAGTGGGGACTCCTGGTGACAGTGCTATACTTCACAAGCTCCTCCCTCCTCTCCAATGTGGATCACAAATGGATCCAATATTTTTCTCCCATGCAGGCAATCACAGCTGTTGAGAGCTCAAGGGGTCAATGGCTATGTCATGCCCAGAGGACAGCATTCTTCATTCCAATGTCCCTAAGACTCAGGTAGCTATATGCCCCATCTCAGATGGCTATGACCCTAGGACTCATAATGGTTATATCCATACTTCAAGTGACTATGACAAGACTTTTTGGAAGTGGGGGGCAACTGCCCATCTTTCTACTGGGTG
This sequence comes from Cricetulus griseus, assembly GCF_003668045.3. Lineage (NCBI taxonomy): Eukaryota > Metazoa > Chordata > Mammalia > Rodentia > Cricetidae > Cricetulus > Cricetulus griseus. The sequence goes on from NC_048595.1 coordinate 230,989,730, forward strand.
TTTCTGCTCACTAAACTGGGAAGCCTTAGCTAGAATGGCAATGGGCTCCAGAGTAGCAGCTGGCAGGATGCTATACTAGGGGCTTTATCTGAGAGGCACTGGTGAACTCATAGCAAGGACATAATACAGGACTGAGTGAGCATTCCCAGAGTGCCCTTCCCAGCATACACAATCAACTGGAGCCTCCCAGAACCTTCTGGAACCTACCAGAACTCCCTCCAGCGCCATCTTTTCCCATTTAAAGTTGCCCCTGTATTTATTTTCATCCCCTCCAGAGCAGCCAGAAACAGGGTATTGAGAGGATACAGGGAGAACAAGGACAAAAACTTGACTACACATGACACTGAAGGTAAATTTAGTTTCCTAGATTTTAACCTGCTTTAAGAAGTCTACACCAATCCCATGCTGCCTGCCATGGAATCCCATGTCCCAGCAATAACTTGTTTTATCCCTCACGGTCCTAACCAGGATGAAGAAAGAGCCTTGCTCTACTATGAGCCTGTCCCCACTATGAGCAATTCGGTTTGAGCATCACTTACAGCATAAGAATCAAGTTATTGCAGGAGTGAGTAACCAGAGTACAGCCCTCCCCACTGCCTAGCCTTTGCCCATGACATCACAGGCAGCCCTGCTACCACTTCCCACTGTGGCCAGCACCTGTCCAGGGAGGCAATGAGACCACAGTTAAGAGGTTCAGCACTACTTTTAGCCAAGAGGGGAAGGAGTCCGTTACCATCTTATAAAATATACAGGTCTCTCTTGTCACTTCTTATCCACCACTCAGATCTCAGGTGCAGGGCCAGAGCCCCAAGGTGAGGATAAAAGCGCACCTTCCATCTGCAAGAGCTGCAGGGTCAGACATCCACCTCTCCTGGGGGCTTCCCTGCTGCCAAGCACCAGAACTGCACATGCCTCTCTAGATGTTGTATTGGAGACTTGAAACTGTCTAGAATCTCTCCAGAGGAGCAATGTTTGGAGGCACTGACTATCTCAGCATGCTGGTGCTGTGGACATAGAATGCCTGGAAGAACAGGCTGTTCTCACTGCCATCTGCAGTGCAGGAACTACCCTCCGCAGACCACACAGATCCTGGACTAGCACTAACCAGTCATGAGAGCTCCCCTCAAGAAAAAGAGGCACTTCCTGCATGGCCTCTGCCTCTGCTTTGCTGATGTTCTACTCTAGAAGCAGACACATCTATTTAAATCCTCTCGTCAACCTGGCAAGGAAGTGGTCTGGAACAGGAGTGACCCGGAGCCACAAGGCTGCCCAAAGTTACTCTGGCTCCCTTCTGAGCCAATACATTTCTTCCCACACAGACCAGAGACGCTTCTCTCTCTAGCACAAACATGGCAGCCCGCTTCCACTTACCGTGAAGTCCCTCTTGATGGCAAAGTTCTCAGGCTTGACATCACAGAGGTGGAGGCGGTGGGAGAAGTCACTTTCGAAATGGCTCACCATGTCCAGGAAGCTGAGAGCTATGTGGCTGATAGCCTGTGCCTGGTCAACATCATCCAGCGGGAAGAGAGCCCTGTGGTGAGGGCTACCGGCTGCCAAGTACTCTACTGCGTAAAAGTGGCCACAGGATCCCAGCACGGGCAGGATGTGGCGGCTCAGATCTGGCAGCAGGCTGAAGTACACATATTCCTCTTGCTGGAGCAGTGACCATGCACTGGCCAGCTGTTGCCGCCAGCCAGGACCCTGCCTGGAAGGCCACAGGGGCCCTATGCTGTTGTTGGGCAGCTCCAAGCCTAGCGTGTTCTTGACCTCCCCAGCCACCATCAGGAGCAGCTCAGCCTCGGGGATGCCTGGGGCACCTGGCCCCACTTCCTCCTCCAGCAGAGTTAGGGTTGGAAAGCTGGAGAAAGCCTCCCTCTTGGATTTGAGGACCACAGTCCGGCCTCTCCACTGGGCCTGCAGCACCTTCTTGCCACGCTCATAATACAGGCAGCGTTGGTACAGCAGCTCCCCAGCCACACACAAGTCCTCGCACAGGGCACCTGTGAGCCAGCCACCACGGTAGTCCTGGCACTGGAACAAAGGGAACAGTGGGTTACAACAGGGCAGGGATAGGGGGCAAGGGACAACACATATTGCCATCCTGCACTCAAAGGCTTTGCAATTAGCAGAGGAGAGAAAATGCCCAGACGAGAGTGTTGGAGGCCACTGGGTGGTGGGTTTAGGCAACCACCTGGACCTGTCAGTTCCCCAGCCAGCCCTCTACTAGAAACTCTGATTAAATATTGCATCTGCAATACAGACTATTCCATGTACAGACTATTCCATCTGTCGCCACTCCTCTACAGTATAGTATAGCAAGGACTGTGCAGGGGTTACCATAAGAAACACAGTGACTCACAGTATGGAGAAAGGTGTACATAGCTACTACACAGACAGTGGGCTGTCGCAGAAGGCACCAAAAGAGAGAATCCCATCATTATCTCACTCAACAGAGCTGGTCTTTAAAGCCATGCATCTGGAGCCCAGGAGCTCATCCTCTCTAGTGGACCTGTATGGGCCTGAGGAAACCTGATACCTGAAGAACAGACCCAGGCCATGACCCTCAACTTTGACTCCACATTGGAGGCTCATCCAAAGCCTTTTAACACTCGCCTACTTAGGGGCTGACTACAGGTGTGCCTGACCACGCCCTCACTTGTGAGGGCGTGGTCAGGGGACGTAGGGTGACTGTGTTTTCGCTTTTGGTTGCTCTTTTGGGCTTGCATACAGATTGTTGCCACGCCGG
>NC_048595.1:230999975-231159975 GCF_003668045.3 Cricetulus griseus
GAGATAACACAAAAACGATTGAAACACCCAGAAAATTCACCCCAGCAAACGTGGAAGGCAATTTCCAAACAGGAGTCAGGATATACCTTAACAATGGTGTCATTACTGAGTTTGTAAAGGCCTAAAGGGTTGAGGGGTAGTGGTCATGCCAGCTGGAGATCAGCACATTGGCTTGCTGAGAAGCTTAGTGTCAGAAAGGGCAGGACTTGAAGTGGAGCAGAGTGACCAAAGGCCCCCAAGCCTGCCAGCAACCACAGCTTCTCAAGGGCCTTTAGAATGAGCCCTCAGAAGCATACATGAGTGCATTTATTGCAGAGTGGCTACTGTAACTTTGTGTCTGATGCATGCTTTGCACACAAGTGCATTTATTCCACAGCTGCTGCTGTTAACTTTGTGTCTGATGCTTGTTTCACATAGCTCCCACCTATCTTCTATAGATGGAGAACTCTCTCGCCTGTGGCCGGCTAGTTACTAGTGCCAAACTATGCTCTCTGGAGGTTGGCATGACTATGTCTGCTGGGAGCAGAGAGAGACCGTCCAGAAAATAAGAAACCAATAAGATCAACATATAAATTGCAAGTTTAAAGGGTAATTTTTATTTTATTTTATCAGCAGCCTATCCTATTGTTTCAACAAAAGTTGTTTAAGTCTGTATTAAAAATTGGACTATTTCTCTCCCTCCACATCTCTAGGATTCCAAGCATGGACCACCCTGCCTGGCTTTTTAAGTGGATTCTGAGAACAGAACTCAGATCCTATACTTGCAAGGAAACTGCTTTGCCAACTGAGCCATCTCCTTGACACCACGAATGGCATAGCTCTACAGTAACAAATTCACAGCCAATATGTGTTTCTTGTGGATGTGCCAAAACACACACCATCATGTCTGTCCCCCTCCAGCTCCTCCCATGTTCCCTTCCCAAATTTATGACCTCTTCTTAAATATTATAGTATATATGTAGTGTGCATATTATAATATATATATATATATAGTATATATGTAACACATGTATATACAACTTACTGAGTACATTTGGCATTGTTCATATGTATATGTCCAGGGCCTACCACTTAAGATCAGACCACCTATGGGGCTGATAAGAAGCACCAAGTTCCTACATATATGGCAGCATTCAGCCCTAATGAGAATAGGCCTTCTGCAAGAAGCCGCACTGAGTATTGCAGATTCTCAGCAAGAAGCCCCCCCAACACACACACACACACACACACACACACACACACACACACACACACACTCACTCTCTCTCACACACACAACACACACTCACACACTCTCCCTCTCTCTCTCTCTCTCTCTTCTCTCTCTCTCTCTCTCTCACACACACACACACACACACACACACACACACACACACACACACACACACCAATCATGCAAACCCTCCTCTACAAATGTGGCTGAACCTTTGTAGAAAGGGCTGCTCACTGCTATGAAATCTTTCTAGGCAAAGGCCCAGGCGGCTGTGTCCCCTGGGGCTTGTGCAGTCTCTATCATCACACACACAAAAAAAGGTAAGCCTGCCCTGTTAAGAAAAGAGAGAGAGAGTGAGTGAAAGAGAGAGAAAAGAAAGAAAGGAAGAGGGAGAGAAGGAAGGAAGGAAGGAAGGAAGGAAGGAAGGAAGGAAGGAAGGAAGGAAAAGCAAAGAATCCTTATCGTAGGCAACAGTACTAAACCCCACAGCACTGAACTAGTCTCCCCATACAACAATCTATGGGGAGATTGTTGAGGCTTTGAAAACAGCAGCTATGGAGGGTGAGGAATCCCCTAAGCTTCCTCTCAGGGTTTGCAGTGCAGAGTCTTTTTACCGGGGTCTCTGCTGTCCAAGGCACAGAGTAGTGTCTTGGATCCTTTTTGAAGCAGGACAGTGTTATTTTGCCTTCCCAGGCTTAATTTTTTCCATCTGCAAAATGGGAGGTTCTAAAAGTGAATACCTCCCTGAGTTTGTTGAAAACAAAATGAGGGTTAAGTACATGCAATAATATGTCATGTACTATTGAGCATGCTGCTGGTCAGAGTGGACATAGGCAGGCACAGGCTGCATTTTCACTCTCTGCTCTGCAAGGCGTTTTCCTATAGAAGCTGGGGGTTGGAGGGGGGCAGGGATTATGCTCCCCAGCCACTCCTCAGCCCAGGAGAGCCTCAACACACAGCTCCCTGGATAAATAAGGCTTTAACAACCTCACAGCCAACCCAGAAGGAGTGCCCCTTCCTCAATTGCAGCATAGCTGAAAAGTCACACAAAAGGACCAGGAAAGACACTGGGAATCCAAAGGACCCGGGGCTTGAAGCTTTCAAAACAAGTTTAGCTGGCTTTCCAAGGAACTCTTGTCTTTGCAAATGTAGGAGACCCTAGGAGGACTGGCCGACCCTCACCCCATCCCTTTTTACCCCCAGCTGTTGCATTCTGCAGGTATGCTTTCCCCACTGGCCAGCAATGCCACCTGCTACTCTGGGGCCTGGGAACAGAAGCTGCCAGCATGGGAGACTCACCAGGACTCCTGGCTCTGCCAGAGAGAACCTCCCTTTGGCTCTAATGTCTTGTGTGCTCTGGGTACTTGGAGTGAAAGCTAATGAGAGTCTGGAGGCCAGTCAGAAAAATAACAACCAGTTTTATTATGTAGGATGAAAGCCAGGCAAAATGCAAAATGCCTGCGGGGAGCCAGGGCACAGAGGCCTGATTCAGATCCAGTCCTCAGAAGCCACAGTGCCAACCTCTGCTTGGCAGCTGCCTGGCTGGAGTAGCATTTTAGTCTGTCCTAATTTAGGGTCTTAGGTAAAAGCTGAGTCACTTTTGGTACTTTCTCAGTTTTGCCTCAGCAAATTCAGAATGAAAGCATGGAGAAAAGAGGTGCAGGAGTCAAGAGAGACGTTTGCTGTATGAAAAACTCATGCAAGGCATCCACCATGTCCCCCACAGCAGTTCACCTGGGACTCCAGCAAACAGCGGGGACATAGCTTTGGGAAATTGGCAGGAGCCAAGATTGAGAACTGTCAAAGACAGAATCAATCTTCTCAGCTCTCTGTCAGACTAAAAATGATCCCATGTGGCTGCACCGAAGACATATTGGTAAAGCTTCTAAACAGAATTGGTTTTAATTTACAGTCTGGAATGCTGGGAAAGTTATGACTACCAATTACTTAAATTATATCAGTCAATTTAATTTCCATTAGGCCTTCCTCAGCATGACCGAAGCTAAATAAATAAATAATGGGCTTTGTTTTCTATTTTAATCTAAAAGATTATATTAAGTTTGCAAACTTGGGGCCTGGGTCTTAACCAAACTGTTAAATTCCGTTGTCTTAATCAGCCAACATCACCAAAATAGCAGGGGAAGATCTCTACAAAGATTTTTAGATGGCTACTCAGAAAATCAATGAGATCTTGCAACTTAAAACTTGATAGGACTTCAGCTAAGCAGTGAGCAGTGGACAGAAAGTCTATGCCCCTGTGTCAAGGAAACAAGTTGCATCATTTAGTTTGGAAACATGCTTTGGTTACTTAATTTTTCCAATCTCCTTTGAAAGAGCCTTTGAAAAAAAAAAACAACTTAATACACTTTGACGTTCTCATAATATGAAAACAAAACGAAAACAAACACCTTTATAATAAGCAAGTATACTGAAAAACCCCAAGCATTTCTTCAAGATTTCAAACTAAATGAGCCGGTGGTCAGCATTTTAGGACGTGAATAATCACCGGGAGGAAGCAAGTTCAGACTCCTTTTTCCTCCTTCCCAAAGGTCTAGGGCAGCTGCTCAGGTCTCCCTTCAGCATGAAATCCCAAGCAGAATCCGGGGGTGGGGGTGGGGCGAGCATTTTGCTTCAGGAAAGAAGACCCAGGCCAGGCGTTCAGCATCTGTTGATGTGATGTTTCCATACACTACACAACCGCCTGGCCAGGATAAAGACCAGCTTGGTGAAAATCCTCTGACCTTCTCGCTATAGGGACCACCGTGAATCAGGGGCAGCTGGCTCCCTGGCTGGCTACGACTCTTAGAGTGTGTCTGCCTCCATTCCTCAGGGCCCGAACAGCCACAGGCCTTGTCTTTAGGTCACCGGGAGAAGGAGCACAAGCAGCAATCAGGGGGTTTGAGCGGATGGCAGTGATCAGGCAGCCCAGGTGGGAACACTGAAGGGCCGCAGCCTAGGAAGTAGGGGGCGAGGTAGCCCAGGAAGGAGGCGTGTCCTTCAAACCTGGCCACCTGAACTGTATGGAGACACCAGAGACCAGGAATCGCCAGCAAACTTTCTTCTGGAGCCCAGGCTCAGGGTGTCCTGCTGGAATACTGTCCCGGGATGCAAGACTAATTTTGAAGAAAAGGGGAGGGATGTCCAGGACCCCTAGTCCTTAGCCTGGGTATTTTACGCACGCGTAGGGACCTCCACTCCCCTTGACCGGTGTCCCCCCCCGGCCACCCCATTCCCTGGTTGGGACGGTCGCTACGATGCTGTAGCATCGCAGGTGACGCGGACACCGAGGACTCGGGGAAGGTGTCTGGGAGCCCAACGCGGAAGCGCGACAGCGGGCAATGCGGCGGCGGGACCTACCAGCGCGGCCAGGATGCGCCGGCTCTTCTCGTCGGTGCAGCGCTCCGAGAGGACGCTCGGGTGCGCGCGGAGCAGCAGCGCGGCCGCCAGCACCCAGCCGGCGGTCCAGGCGGCGAAGGCGAGGAGCGCGCCCCGGCGGCAGCCCGGCCCGAGCGCCCGCCGCCCGCGCCGCGCCATTGGCAGCCCCGCGCTCAGGTCGCAGCTCCGCAGCTCAAGGGGAGGGGAGGGTTGAGGAGGAGGAGGAGGGGAAAGGGGCGGCGGGAGGGGAAACTGGCCTGGGGCGCAGCGTAGGAGTCCCAGCACTGCGCGGGGATCCGCTCCCGGCTTCTGCGACCTCCCCACCCTGGCCACCTTTCCACTTTATTTTCCACTTTTCTTCCGCAAGACTTCACCTCTCACTTCTCCGCATGGCCTCACCCCTTCCCTCTTTACCAGACTGCCGCCCCCTTGCCCTTCCCGGGACCCCACTGGAGCCCCCATCCTTTCCACCAAGTCTGACCTCAGCTTAGCATCCCTCCCGGCTTCCCGGAGTGAGATTTCGAGTGTGGGGAGAAGGAATGGCAACAGTGAGGGACCACCGTCAGCAGGACCCGGACCGCCCCTCCCAGGGAGCGCGGGATCAAACTGCAGCCGCCCGGACTACGCGGGACGTGAGGGCTTCCTTCTCCGAGTCCAGAGGGACGAGCTGCCAGCATTAACACAGCTGAGAACGGTTCACCGAAGTGTTGTCACCGGCTTCGGTCTGTGTTTGCGCCGTTGGTGTATGGCTTGAGTCTCACTCTCCAGACCTTTCTCTAGCAAAAAGAGATCTGCCCAGTGGGCGGCACGCTCAGAGTCCTGCTGGGTATTGTCCGCTTGAAGGGCACTGAAAGAGACGGGGCCTCTGGTTCAGGCATTCACCAGACAAAAGCGTGTTCCACGGGATTGCTGGGAGCCCAGTCCCAGACGCCCTCCCGCTGCCCTGTGCCCTAACTTCTCCGGCTCCTTTCCTCCCCTGATTAAGCACTCTCTAATGACCTCTAGGGATCTAGCGTTCTAGCTTGGCCTGTTCTGCAAGTATCTTAAACTTTGCTTTGTGGCTGGCTCTGGGGTAGCTGCCTTCCAGAATTTTAAAACAAATTGAACGTCAGCCTTAAGACGTACTTCACTTCGGATATGCCACAAATAAGCATCCCCTGAGTACAGCAGACTCTGGGGATTTGGGGACCACCCAGTCAAACACAACAATACAGTCATAAGCTCCCTCCAAGTGAGTCCTATCCCCTTCTGCTTCCCCAGGACACACGTGACCATGCGAATGCTCTCCGTGGCAGCACTGCGGTAAGGTCTCCTCTCATGAGTGGTTACATGGGGCATGTGTGCAATCCCACCATCAGGAAAATGAGACAGGGAAATAGAGAACTTTGAAGCAGACCATACATCGAGGACACCCCCTCTCCTGTCACAAAGGAAAAGCAGAACAAAATTGTCACCCCTTTTCTTAGGTGGAAGACGAATTGTAAAACTCAGGAAGTTTCCAAAACTTACAAGATTCTGGAGGCACCTCCCTGTGACCACATAACCAGTAAGCAATTGTTGGGACAGAGGAGACAAGGACACAGTTTTTAAAAATAAATAAATAAACTTTTAAATTTTTCTTTTGTTTTTTTTTTTTGAGAGTACGTTATAACTATGTCTTTCCCCCTTCTCTTTTCTCCCTCCAAACTCTTCTAAATACCTTTCCTTACTCTCTTTCAAATCCGTGGCCTTCATTCATTGTTATATACATGTATGTGTGTGTAAACATTTGTATTCCTAAATGCCCTGCTCTTTCTGTATAATGTTACTTGTATGTATGTTTTCAGGACTGACCATTTCATATTGGATAACCATTGGTGTGCTGTGTCCTAGGGAAGACTTTTCTCCCAGTCTTTTTTTTTTTTTTTTTAACTAGGAAATAAAAACTATGAGGAATGGAGCATTGCATGGCAGAACACACTTTTAATTCCAGAATTTAAGAGGCAGAGACAGGCAAATCTCTATGAGTTCAAGGCCTGCCTGGTCTACATAGCAAGTCCAAGACATAGTAAAAACCTCTCTCAGAGAGAAACCTATGGAGAACGGGAAGCAAATGTTGACAATAAAATTAATATTAGGATTAAGTTTTACTTTGTGACTTATAATATATTACTAAGCAAACAGCATTTTATGAAGTATACAAAACAAAAAATGTAATTTCACAATAAAGAGATCCATTTAACATTGTTTGGACACAGCAGTTCAAGTGTTCTTTAGAGTCATAGACTGAAGGCCCCTACACAGAACTGCCATAGTGCTGTGCACTTTACACTGCAAAAGCCAGAAAAGGTGAGTCCATCAGTGTTCAGTTCACTGTGCCCTTTTCCTGGGGGCAAAGATTCTCTATAATCCAAAATGACTAGTAGTTCTGATGAAGACTGGTGATGGAGGTCTATGGAACATAAAAAAGTGTACAGTATAGGCAGTATGATGGGGGGCTATCAATTTGATTTAAACAAGTTCTAAAGTTTTAAACTATGAAATCCAAGCTACTTTCCCCCACTCCCTTATACAGAGTAAACACTGGAGTTATAATATTGAGAAATGGAACAGTGATTCTTCCCATCACAGCAGCAAAAATCCTTTAAGCAGATCTTCATGAAGTTGTTCTCCTTTGCCTTGAAGGCAACGTAAATTTAGTTCTGTATCATGAATGAGCCAAAAGTAGACAAGAAGTAGCAGACAAGAAGTACCCCAAGACACCCCAGATTCTAGAGTTCAGTGTTCATGGCCCACACCTGAGTCTCTATAATTTTGTTAGTTTCATCACTGTGACGAATACTAGAGAAAAACCAATTGAAAGAAGGAAGGATTTTTTTCAGTCTGTGGTTTGAGACTTCAGTCCACAATAATTCGGCTCTATGACTCCAGGAGGCAGACTATTACAGTAGCAAATGATTGCTAAAAAGCACATGGCAGCCAATAACAAAAGCCAGATGGGAAAGGGAGGGGCTAAGATTAATCCCCAGTGAGCTACCTCCTCCAGTCAGTCCCTACATCCTACTTTGTCACCTTCTAATACCTCCATCAAAACATCAGTCAATCAATGGATTAATCCATGGATCTTCCCATCACCTAACCACTTCTCAGTGATTAGAGATATCAGCTAGGGACCAAGCCTTCAAGACATGAGCCCTCGGAGGTATACCTCATACACAAGACATACTAAGGGCTCCCTGATACTGAGGTGTTCTTTATCTCTGGAATAGCCTTGACACTGCGTGGCCACTGACCTGGAGACCCTCAGTAGTGGGGCTGTATCTTACTCTATTCTATAGTCCTCAATGTGGTACCCAATGCAAAATTCACCCTTACATGCCTGATGCCTGGAAGAGTGGCATATGGGACTAGCATTTCCTCCAGAAGATCAGAAAGCCTTGAACACCCTGTAGAATTTTTCTCAAGAAAGTGCTTCTAACACATAAATATTTCTATCTGACTTTTGGAGGCTAAGTTGAACAGTACAGACGCATTGCAGGGTGAGGAATATGTTTGAACATATCCTCTGGGTTCTGAACTTGTCCCTTGACAGCTGAGCTTGTCACTCAGGGCAGGATATGACTATGTTGCATGTAGGCCATTACTGGAAGAGAGTGTAATTCTGCAATTTTTTAGGCACCTGAGGTTACTGATTCTCGTTCTGCTAAATTCTATGAAGTTACAAACACTCCTAAAAAGTTCTTGACAACAAGAACTCTCACTTTCGACTACAAGGTGTTTTATTTCATTGTGTTCATTAGCTTGTTCATTGCCACTGGAGACCGGCACAGACTGAGGGAGTAATATCACCCACACTGGGTGAAGGCCTCCTCTGTTCTCTGTATGATTGTCAGTGGAAAGGACACTGCTAATAGCCCATTTACTCACTGCTCAGTTCAATGCACTCTCTCTCCCTTCCTCCCTCTCTCTCTCTCTCTCTCTCTCTCTCTCTCTCTCTCTCTCTCTCTCTCTCTCTCTCTCTCTCCAGATATATATGGACAATCCACTTTTAGTCAGTATGGCAACGATATGGAAGTAAATCAACGCAAAGGAGGAACTCTCATACACTGTGTTTGGAATGCCAGCTATTCTACCCACTGTGGAAGACAGTATGGAGGTTTCTCAAAAAGCGAAAACTAGATCTACCATATGATCCAACTTTGTCTGTCCCGGGCATGTACCCGAAGGACTTCAAGTCAACACATCACAGAATGATTAATTGACCACCAGTGTCAGAGGTTTCAATCTGTGGCCACTGGCTGCTGCTTTGGGTCCCTAGTGAGATAGTACATATACAGCCCACACACATGGATACACATATAGTCCCCTCTCACAAATGAGCACATATACAGTCCCCCCTCACACACACGTGTGTGCCTACAACCCCTCACACAGACACACACATGCACATATACCCCTCACACACATGTGCACATATACAACTCTCTCTCACACACACATATACCATACACTTGCACATATACCCCCATCACACACAAGTGCACATATACAACTCTCACACACACACACACACATGCACATATACCCCCATCACACACAAGTGTACATATACAACTCTCTCTCACACACATATACCACACACATGCACATATACCCCCCTCAAGCACATATAGATGTGCATACAACTTAAATATAATTTCACGATAAAACCTAACAATTCCAGAATCTAGGAGAACAAAAAGCACACACCCACACAAAGACATAACTTTCAAAACAGCACCATGTGCAATTGGCCAAAATGTGGAAGCCCTCAGATGTTCATGAGCTGACAAAGAGCTAAGCACTTACAATGGACTCGACTGGAGCATAAAAGAGATGAGGTGTTGATATATGTTACAATACAGAGGAACCTCGGGAAAGCTGAGAGAAAGGAGACCAGTACAAAAGACACCTGTTATATAGTCTAGTTGTACAAAATAGCTAAAAAAGTATAGTAAAGTCAAACACAGCCTGCCTTGCCCAACAGTTACACAAAACTTGAGGGTAGTGTCTCTCTGGCTCTGACTGGCTTCTTGTGCTGAGGCTGTCTTGGCCAGTCCTGTGGTTGGTAGATGTAATATCCTTACAGGCTTGTCACATTCCACCTCACATTTGTAGAGTGGACAAACACTGGGGTGGCCAGTGAACAAGTGTGACTTTCTCAGGAAACTTTGAGTACAGAAAAAAAAAAAAAAAAAGAAATGTCAGATTTCTCCTGCAATATTTTCCTAGAAACATACTCTGCCACAATTTTTATGCCATATCTTTTGACAGGTGGATGACAAAGATTTATTTAACCCCCACTGTGCACATTTAGGTATCTTCCAGTGTTGCTATTATCAGCTAGACAAAAACAGCCTGAGGCCACGCTTTGTCCATGCTTGAGCACAGGTCAGAGGGTGATGTCTAACCCCTTTTCTATCACTCTCCGACTCACTCCTTTGAATTGGGGGTCTCTCCTTGGACCTGGAACTCAAGTTTTTTTTTGGCCAGGCTGGCAGTTCTCAAGCCCCAGCTATTCTCCTGTCCCTTTCCTCCATGACACCGGGATGATAGAGACACTCAAGACTGTGCTCAGCACATTAGCAGGTGTCAGGATTCAAGCTTAAGTCCTCACGGTTGCACAAGTGTTGTTTTTGTTGTTGTTGTTGTTGTTGTTGTTGTTGTTTTTTGTTTTTGTTTTTTTTTGGTTTTTCAAGACAGAGTTTCTCTGTGGCTTTGGAAGCTGCCCTGGAACTCACTCTGTAGACCAAGCTGGTCTCAAACTCACAGAGATCTGCCTGCCTCTGCCTCCCAAGTACTGGGATTAAAGGCCACCAACACCCAGCACACAACAAGAGTTTTTAACCACTGAGCAATCTCTCCATTCCTTAGACTTAACTTTCTAAGAAACAGATAATTTATTTTTCCAGAATGGTTGCACCATTTCACATTTCCATTGACTTTATCGAGGACACCAATTTCTCTGTGTCCCGCCAACAGGCATTAATTAAAGTGACTGTAGACATTCCAGAGGCAATCCAGTGGCATGCCCCAGGATTGTGAACTGTATTTCCCTATGAACATTCATTGCTTCTATTTTCAAGGGCCAGAAGTGATCCTACAAATTAAGCAATTGGTTCTATCATCCCGTGGGTTCATCTACGATAGAAAACAATTTAGGAGTTCCAGTTCCAGTCCTCAAGACTTACAGGGCCCAGCTTGTCAAGGTGAGGTTTGTGAGGGACGAAAAACACTGGCTAGTCCCAGTCTTGGGACTGTCAGGAATGTTGGGCCAGCTCCTGGGAATAAGAGGGGTTGCCCTTTGGTCTCCGAACACAAGCACCATTGCTGAAGGCCTGGAAGCTGCGAAAGTGCAGGAGCTTCCTGCCTGTTTCCTCCTTGTTGGGGAACTCAAAGTGAGCCTGTCCATGAAGCTGCTGCTATTCTGCTTAGCTGACAGCTTCATTTTTTTTTTTTTTTCTGAGCTTGACCAGAATGCCTTTCACTCAGTGAATCACTGTGCTCCTCTTTGGGCTTAGCTTGAGTTGATGAGCCTCTGGAGTTTTCTAACCACCCACAGTTGTGCTGAAACTTCTGTGACTAAACTTTAGGAAATATGTAACCTTTTCTTGACTTCCCTCTGTAACAGGTCCAACTGTGGTTTCCAGCTGCAATCTTCAGTTCACCCCAAACACAGCTGCTCCAACAGATTCCCCTCCAGCAAAACAGAGGTGTAACTCACCCTCATGCTAACCTTTGCGAATGGGTGTCTTCCTGCAAGCACTTGTCCGAGATGCACAGGCCCACTAGATTCACACAAGAGTGATGCACGGGGGCGGGGAGGGGTGACATGTGCCATGCCACTTGGAGTTGAGATGCTTATGCAAGCAACCTTCAGAAAAAGTGACATCCCAGAATTGTCATTTCTCATTTGGCAATGGCATGAGACAAATTGCCAAGGTCTGAGCTCAGCCATGAAACATGCCTGAAAGAGTCTGCAGCCCTGACTGCCTGCCGGTGAGAGTTGGCCCTCCAGCATCCTCTGGGCCTAGGATGTGAAAATCAGAAAAGCCTAAATATTTTACCTGTAGCTGCTTCATCAAATAAGCAGGCTTAGAAATTAAAGAATTGGGTTCTTTTACCAAGGGATGAGGTGGCTGTTTCGTAAGGCATTTCTAAACTCACTTCCCAGGCCACTGCACCATGTCACATTCCCAGCATTGGTGGCAGACTCTCCCATGGCGCCTTGCTGCATTTGGAGGGGAGCGGTCTGGCATCTAGTGCTCCCATGGGTAGTGTCTCTTACTGTTTTAGCTTGCAGCTCTCTGACAACACATGCTGATGGATCTGTAACAACAGTCATCCTCAGCATGAGCTCAGGGAACAAAGACAGCATAAAAACAAGAGATCTGGTGAAAGCATTTTAAATAATTTGTTTGGAATATTTAATGAAAAGCAATGGAATTGTCACCGCCAGAAACCTAAATCATTTAGACTTCTTTTTCCTTGATCTATTGTGAAAACTATTGTTCCTTGACTTTTTTATGAGGGGCACTATTGGGATGAAGTGCTCCTGGCTGGCCCTCTCTGGCCCTCACCTCCAGTCAGCAAGTTCTATCCAGGGCATCATGGCAACCATCTCCTCTCTTAGGTCTACCACTTGCTTGGCCATGCATAGTCTCGAAATTCAGACTCCCACAGATTCCCCTCTTCTACGCCTCTGCCAAGCTCTGAGCGGCTACCATGGGAAAAAAACAAAGCTAGGAATCTTTGTCATGTAAACAGATCAAATCCAGGACCATTCTCTCCTCTCCTGAGCCAGGCCTGCAGTTCCCACTGCAGTACCCACATACCCCTCAGGCTCCAACGCTGTGGAACCCCTGGCTCTCCCTGGTTCCAGTGACCAAGACTGTCTCCTGGAGCTACCCCCACTCTTCCTGTCACTACCCCGTCACTTTCTACACCCTGTATGGGTACTTGCTGGATAGTATGGAGACAGAGAGAGAGCTAGTGTGTGTGTGTGTGTGTGTGTGTGTGTGTGTGTGTGAGAGAGAGAGAGAGAGAGAGAGAGAGAGAGAGAGAGAGAAAGAGAGAGAGAGAGACGGAGATGGAGACAGACAGAGAGACAGAGACAGAGACAGAGACAGAGATGGAGACAGAGAGAGGGAAGCTGACTTTCTACAGAACAGGGGGCTTCTTAAAGACAAATACAACATCTCACCACATGTCAAGATGTCAATGAGAGGAGTGTCCCTCCTGCTCTTCTTCCTCACCAGTCTGGAGCCTCAGATCCATAGAAAGTCCCCAGGAGAACACTGTGCCATGAAAGTGGTAAAGTGTGGAAGACAACATCCTCAAAGAGGAAGGGAGGTAAATCTGCTTCAGCGGAATTTATAGCAGGCCTATTGGCACATACTTGTAATAGTAACCTAACGGTGCTGAGTCAGGATCATGAGAAATGCTGTCTCAAAATGAAACAGACCCTGGGACTGGGGTGATTGCTATTGTAACTTAGTGACAGAGTACTCATCTCCTCACAAGTGACAGTTCCTGGGTCTGATCACAAGCATGGGTGCGTAGGAACCCCCCCCAAAAAAGAGGGAGAGTAGAAACAGGAGAGGGCAAGGGAAGGAAGAAGACGGGAGATCAGGGGAAGGTAAGGAAGGTGACAGGATGCAAGGTCCTAACAAAAAAAGGTGGACGGATCCTGAGGTGTATAACATCAATGGAAGATGATCTCCAGCCTCCATGTTATACACATAACACAGGTACACACACACCGTGACAACTGAAAGACGGCACAACAGTTACTAGCACTTGCTGTTCTAACAAAGGATTCAGATTTAGTTCCCAGGACCCTCAGCAGGTGGTTGGTAACTTCACTGTACCTACAGTTCAAGGGAATCTGATGCCTTCATCTGGCTTCTGTGGGCATTTGCATACATGTAGTGCACACACAGACAAGAAAGCACACACACATACACATAGCTAAAAATAAATAATTTATTAAAAAAATTATGCTGGGCATGGTAACATACATCTTTAATCCCAACACTCAGGAGGTAAAGGCAGATGGATCTCTGTGAGTTCAAGACCAGCCTAGTCTATATCGAGAGCTCCAGAACAGCCAGAGCTACGTAGTGAGACCCTGTCTCAAAGAAGCAAAACATGAGTTGCAAGTGCGCTCGCTTGTCCTGTGCTGGTTTTAGATATTCCTGCTGCCCTCAGAGCATATATGCACCCTGCTGTTGCTCATAGCCGTCTGCCCCCACCCTACAGATCATGACAGCTTCTTCTTGACCCCCAAGTTTTTAACGAAGAACTAGAAAAGCCACTCCCTAAGTCCATGTGCACTGTGTTAAATCTTCTAAAAGATCTTGGCGCTGAGACAATGAATAAAGGATTAAAAAAAATCATCACTGAAAGATGAACTGTGAAAACAGTTCATAATAGATTAATGACATTATATATTTTCCTTTGTCGACATTAATATTTAATGATAAAGCAAATGCCTGAAAGAGATATAACTTCCCGTCATAAAACACCCATTTGCATCGTATGCATAAATAATATTAGATTTACCATGCTATCACTTTAAGTAGCAATGGCAGTCAATATGCTCACACTCTGGAGGCTGCTGCCATCCATCCTTCTCATCTTGTCTGGTTCAAACTCTGACCTCATTAAGAACTAAGTCCTATTCCCACATCCATATCCCCTGGTAACTTCTATGCCATTTTTCCTCTGTGATTTTGACTATGGAGACATGAAACAAGATCTCCTAAAATAAAACTGTATCTAGGTTAAAGATTCCGCAGACCAATTGACTGATTGAAACCTCAAGATTGTGGAGAACTGGAAGATTGCAGACCACGAGCCAAGTTATCTTGGCCTAGCTTTAGTTCTAATAGTCATTTGTCACCAGTCTCTGTGTTTGATTCAATATCCTTTTGACTATCACGTAACATCTTTGGAATGTATTACTTAGTAACTAGTGGACCACTAGCTTTCATAGCCCCCATGCTAAAAATGTCATCAGACAGCCTCTGAGACTTAGAGCAGAGATATCCCTACGGTACTGTGACCAACCCACCTGAAGTCCCTGCCGGTATGCCGGTATGCATCTCATTAATCTGCTAGTGACTTTTGTTCTGAGATTTTGAAGTTCACACAGCTTCTTATTTGGTGTGTTGTGACTTCACATATCTGGGACGTGGCTGCAGAATGAACTGACTCTCGTTCTATTTGGAGCAGGACCTGTTTCATGTTGGCACAAGGTAAATTATAGCTTCAATCTTAAGTCTCATCCAAAGTGTGGATGCTAAGGAGGCTGCAGGACCTTTAAGAGGCAAGGCCTTGTGGGAATATTTAGTCAATGGGGGTGTACCCTCCAAAGCTGTGGTGAGACCATGGTCTCTTTCTGGGTTTTGCTCCCTGATGTGCTTCCTATGCCATGCACAACTGACATGGGAATCAGCTACCCAGAGGAAGCAAGGTAAGGATTCACGGTGAGTCATAAATAGCCATGCAGCCAAGAACAGGAAACAAATGTGACTCCATCAATAGCCAGAGAAACAAGTACAATGAATTAAGAGAGAGAGTGGATAAAGCTGACCCAACTCATAACCACTTCCCTGTCTGGATGAACATTGCATGATTGCTTTCCTATTGGTGGGGGGTTAATGTGGCTATTTGAAAAGAATGGTACCTATAGATACATATGCTTGAATGTTTGGTTTTCAGCTGGTGGACAGTTTATGAAGGATTGTGAAATGTGGCCTTGTTGGAGGAGGTGTGTCACTGGCAGTGAGCTTTGGGGTTTCAAAGGCCTGCACCAGGTCCAGCCTCTCTCTCTCTCTCTCTCTCTCTCTCTCTCTCTCTCTCTCTCTCTCTCTCTCTCTCCCTCCCTCCCTCCCTCCGTTTCTCCCTCTCTCCCCCACTCTCTACTGTAAGGACTATGACACCTGTTCCATCCCTTACCCAGGGTCCCAAATGTGAAATGCTTCTCAGGAAGGAAGGAAGAGGTAAAAGTAAAAGATTTCTATAGTAACTTCACAGACAGTCTGAGGGCCGTGCTCTTTATTTCATGTGCTCTTTACTGTTCTGTTTCTACTGTAATAACCCTGTCTACTTCTAACTTCTCCATGCTTCTTCTTCCAGCTTCTTTTATTCTAGAAACTCTTCTCCTTCAGGAGTGGTGAAGAGATGAGGAAGTTTCTCTAGTTGGTCAAAAGCACATTCTAGAGGAAGCGATAAGGAGCTGAGCCGTTTATCATGACAACACAAGAGGACATAGGAGCAAAACCATGACCAGACAGAGGCGGGCACAATGCCCAAAGACAACTTTAGGACATAGATTTATTGTTAGTAGGCTGACAAGTGAAGAATTGGCATGCTTTTCTTAGTAACCTTGGTAGACATCTATGACTCTGACCTTGTGAAAGCTGTCAAGTGTTCTTTTTTCAAAAAGCCTTTAGTCTAGCTTGAACTTGCTCTGAGGTGTAAGTGAGCTAACTGTGTGCAGTAGTTTGAGTAAGAGAAAAAGGCAGGCTGTTAAGAGTTAACACTGGTTAACACCTGCTGTATCTCTCATGGCCTCTGACATCCTCTGCCCCCCTCTCTACCAGTCTTTAACTTGGAGATAAGATGTAGCTCTCAGCTACTGCTCCAGAGCCATGCCTGCCTGCCTACTGTCACACATCACACCATGATGCTCATGGACTGGCTCTTGAAAGCTGTAAGCAAGGCCCTCATGAAATGCTTTCACTCTAAGGTGTCTCTCATAGCAACAGAACAGTAGCCAAGACGTACTCATTGGTTCAGCCCTTGTTGTGTTCAAAGAGTGACCAGTCTCAATAAAGACTACCCAAGTCTCCCTCCAGTCCCACTAAAGGCCATTAAACAAGGCAGAGTGGTGTTATCCCCTTCTTGGGATTACACACCCCCACACACATATATGCAGGCTCATGACACACACACACACACACACACACACACACCACACATACACACATGCACAGACATACACATACACACATGCACATAAACAACACACAGACACACCACACACATATACATACACCACCCACACATGCACACATACACCTCACACACACACACACACACACACACACACACACACACACACACACAAACCTCCTCTACTTAAAATGATGATTTCATGTTTTTCTTTGCAGCCCTTACGTCTTCAAGTATTTTGGAAACTCTCTTGAAAATTGTTTGGCAGTAGAACTAGGCATCCATATTTTGTTCCTTTATTATTTTTCCTGTAACTAAATCAAATACTTGATTTGCACAACATAAGCAAACATACAGCCACCATAGAGAACTTTAAAGAGTTCTGTAGGAGGGACTTGTGAGTGCCAATCAATGGAAATACTTCCATCACTCCCAAGGGCCCTTCTTTTCCCCATAGCAAAATGCATATATAATTATATATATTATATATATATATATATAATATAGAGAGAGAGAGAGAGAGAGAGAGAGAGAGAGAGAGTTTCTCTATTTAGCCCTGGCTGTCCTGGAACTTGCCCTGTAGACCAGTCTGGACTCAGTCTCCCTCTAGGGTCAGGTTCTAGCTAAGTTGGCTCATCTGACTGACCAGTAAGCCCTAGAGATCTGCCAGGCTCTGCCAGCAAAGGGCTTAAAAGTGTGTGCCACCAAACCTGGCTTGTATATGCCTTCTGGGGATCTGGCTCAGGTCCTCACGCTTGCATTGCAAGCATTTTACTTACATCAGCCATCTTCCCTGCCCCCTCCTTCCACCCCTCACCCCTGTGTTAGCTACGTCCCATACATTTTTCCATGTTATGCATTTGCTGAAGCTCATCTCCAAATATTTTCTTAATCCCTTTGTGATCTTTAAAATTCTGCTCATTGTTTATAAAAGAGTATATTCTTCCATTTCTACATGTTTGTGAATTCCCAAACTTCCTTCATTTATTTATTTTAATTCTATTTTATTGTGGTCAGAAAAGACTGCGTGTGGATTCTTTTAACTCGTTATGGCTTGTTCTGTGGCTCAGGATATGTTATATTCTAGAGAACGGACTTGAGAAAAAGACGTATTATGCTCTTGCTGACGGGTTCTGGGTGCTGTTGGGCTATAGTGACATTCAAGACTTCTCCTACTCCGGTCTCCTGCCCAGCTGTACTCTCATTGTTGAGAGTGCAACATTGAAGTCTCTGTTACTATTGAATTGCCTCTTTGCCTTAATTCTGTCAATCATGTAATCAGGGGCCCTCTTGTTAGGTATGTTATGTAGCAGGTGCTGTATTATAAAATGTTATTATCTGTAGTAACAATTTCATGAAGTCTATTATTTTGTCTCAATATAGTTAGTCCATTTCCCTTTTGGGTATTATTTATGCTGTGTATTTTCTCCTTTCTTTTCTTTCCAGCTCTTTATGTTTTTTTTTTTTTTAATTTAAGGTATGTGTACTATAGATATGTTACAGTAGAGAATGGAATCTACCTCTGGGTGGAGACATGCCATTCATTGTCTCTTCCCTTGAAAGTAAGTCCATTTGGGCCATTCAATTACCTGGCCAAGGGACCACCCCTCAGAGAAGTGGGTCACATTAAGCCACCCTGAAAAGATGGGAGAAATACTTATCTGAAGATGGAGTTTCTGTTCTACCTGGCCCCATAGCCATTTAGCCCCAAATAAACACACAGAGACATAAATATAAACTGTTTGGCCAATGGCTTAAGCTTTTTACTGGCTAGTTCTCTCTTAATTATTAACCCATTTCTAGTAAACTATGTATTGTCATGAGGCTGTGGCTTACCTGTAATCCAGCATGTTACTCCTTCGGCAGCACAGTCTCTCTCTCTCTCTCTGCTTCTCTCTGCCTTCCTTTCCCCAAATTCTCCTCATCTAGCAGCCCCACCTATATCCTGCCTGGCTACTGGACAATCAGTGTTTATTCCTCAACCAATAAGAGAAACACATACACAGAAGGACCTCCCCCATCAATTATCCCTTCCCAGAAAGCCCACCATTTTTGCACCTGCCACAGAACCACTCTGTTGGGATGACCTGCTCCTCTGAGAAAAGCATGACCTGCCCCCTTTCTCTTTCTAAGCAAGCTTCCTCTGTACCTGGGGCTTCCTCCTTTCTCTACAGCTCCCTTTTCCATGTGTCAGCTTGTCCACCCCATGGCTAAGGTCCATGCTGGATTAACTCAAATAGCAAGGTTTTATTCCTTTCTCCATCACACGCCTTCAGGCAGCTGCAAAGATTAACAGTTTGCCCATGTGGAGTTTCTCTTTTGAACTGTAATAGAATTGTCCTAGAGCTTTCTTTGGAGTCTGCTTTTAAATTACTTTATTAACAAGACTACGAATCTCAAGTGGGGACCCAGACTTCCCTACTCTGCAAGGACTCCCCAAAATATCTAATAACAGATACATTTTATAGTTGGATCAGGTCGGTTCTGCCACTCTGCCAGTCTCTACATTTGTTAGAAGTTAGTTCGTTTGCATTTAATAATCACTGATAAGGTAGAATCTACATGTGCTATTTGGCCACTTGAATTATATGTGTTGTGGCTGTTTTTTTTCCACTTCTACCTTCTTTAATATCAAACAAAACAATTTTTGTTGTTGTTTGTTTGTTATTTGTTTTTTGAAACTGTGTCTTTTATAAAATGAGGACACGACTGTCCCCTGTCTACAGGGTATGGTTGAAAATGTTTCTATTGTAGGTATAATGGAGATATTGTAGATATGAGGAAGATATTGTAGTTATAAGGAAGATGTTACAGATTTGAGGAAGATGATGTAGCCGTGAGGGAGATGCTGAAGTTATAAGAAAGATTGTAATGTAAGGCCCAAGCCTCCACGCCACCTGGGTCTTATATTAGTTTACAATGCTGCTGGCCCATTGACTAGGATTTCTTATATGCTAGCTTAGTCTTAATTGTCATAAATCTATATATTCTATAAGACTTATCTTATCGAGGACACCTTCCCTGGCGTCCTCTTCCCGGGATCACATGGCAGCTCTGTAGAGAAAGAGAGAGCAGGAGGAAGAGCTTATATTCTAAGTCTGCCTGCTTTGTCACTTCCTGCCTGGATCACAGACTTCTTTACTACATTTCCCAGAATCCTCCTAAACTCCTAGTCCCACCTATCTTGCTTTCCTATTGGCCAACAGTACCTTATTTATCAACCAATAAGATTAAACATACACTGAAGGACCTCCCCCACCAGAAGATGTTACAGATATGAGGGATATATTGTAGATTTGAGGAAGAGTACAGCCAGAGGCATCTGAAAGAGCCCAGAGCAGGGAGGCAAAGTAGGGCACTGAAGATGGCCAGCAAAGGGAACAGGACCATGGTGGCATGGGAATCGGGAGAAGAAGACAGAGAGAGGGCAAAGAAAGAGGGGGTCAGGAGAGAGCCAAGAGCCTGGAGAATGCATGTCCAAGATGGCAGTATCCATGTGGTGGCTCACAACCATCCGTGACTCCAGTCCTAGAGGTTCCAATGCTAGCCCCCAAGAAAGGAAAATCTCAGTGTGTGACTCCTAAATGCAGGGCTTATCTATTGTCCTTGGTTTCTTCTTTTGTTGGCTTGCTATCCAAACACACAGAGCCCTGGATACACGCAGGAACATTGGGTGGTTTCAATTTCCTTTTGTTTATCAAGAGTTTTATTGCTATTTACATTCTGGAACAGGTTAGTGGATTTATTTTTCCCCTTTCCTATAAAATAAGCTGAAAAAATAGTTTCAAAATGCCAATAAAAAGTATACAAACGATGAATGTTTTTAAATCCCCAAATACACTCTTTACTTCTCCAATAAGAAAATGAAACGTTGGCTGCAGTGGGGAAGTAAAGTGCTTGCTGCACAAATGTGAAGGCCTGAGTTCAATTTCCCAGCACCCACAGAAAAGGCTCGGTGTGACGGGCAGTGGTGGCACACGCCTGTAATCCCAGCACTTGGGAGGCAGAGGCAGGTGGATCTCTGAGTTCCACGCCAGCCTGGTCTACAGAGCAAGTTCCAGCATAGCCAGGGCAACACAGAAAAATTGTCTTGAAAAAAAACAAAAAAAGAAAGAAAAGGCCCGGTGTGGCTCCCCACACATGTGACCTTAGTCCTGCACTGGAGACAGGGGGGTCAACAAAGTAGCAGCCCTCCAGCCTAGCTCAGATTCAGTGTCTCAGAGGAATACAGGCAGAATGGAAGAATAGAACACCTGGCCTCCTCACAGGTGTGTTCACTTGAACATACTTGTGTACATATACCACCCTCATAGAGATAGACACACACACACACACACACACACACACACACAGAGAGAGAGAGAGAGAGAGAGAGAGAGAGAGAGAGAGAGAGAGAATGAGAGGTAACTAGCTAGCCATGGGTGTTAGCACATTCCTGTAACCCCAGCACTCAGCTCCTGGAAACAGAAGATCAAACTGAGGTTGAGGTTGGTTTGGTCTGCATAGTGAGTCCCAGACCAGCCGGGGATACACAGTGAGACCATCTCAAAAAAGAAAGGAAGGAGCCCAGCAGCAAAGAAAAGGGAGACTATTCCCTCATAGCGGCACTTAACATAAACTTAGAACTAAATAAAGATGTTTCAAAAAATCACAGAATGCCGCATGTGGTATCTGAAAGTTGTTCTGCAGAAATTCACCACAGACTTTGGCTAAGTAGTGTAATTTTTAGTGCGAGCACATATTTCTATTTTTCAATCTGTATTTTTCAATCTGAAGTAGGCTGCAACAAAAGTAATTAAGCTCAGAATCTGGTTCCTCTTGACATAACTGATGCAAGATGAGTTTAAAGAAGTGTGTGGAGCCAGGCATTGGTGGCACACACCTTTAATACCACCACTTGGGAGGCAGAGGCAGGCGGATCTCTGTGAGTTCAAGGCCAGACTGGTCTCCAGAGCAAGTGCCAGGATAGGCTCCAAAGTTACACAGAGAAACCCCTCTCAAAAAAAAAAAAAAAAAAAAGTGTGTGTGTGTGTGTGTGTGTGTGTGAGTGTTTGCTCATGTATGTGTTTAATGTATGCTTGCATTTTCTGGATGGATCAGTAAACATAATGTTCAAATATTTGCATATTTTAAAACATAAGTGAGAAATGAGAAGTAGCATTTTACAACATCAATAGTTAACACAAACGAGGCCTGGTGGTACATGCCTGTAATGTAAGTATGCAAGAGTCTGGGGCACTAGATTATCAAGGTCAGCCTGGGCCTCAAAGAGAGTTCAAGGTCAGCATCAGCCATCATGAGAGACCACATTCATCAGAGAGAGAGAGAGAGAGAGAGAGAGAGAGAGAGAGAGAGAGAGAACCACAGGGACCAACTTCCTCTTCCTAGGCCCCTCTTCCCAAAGTTTCCACAACTTCCCAGAATAGTCCCCCCACCTGGAGACCAGCCTTTCAATACAGGAGCCTAAGGGACTTTTCACACTCAAACTCGAACAGGTGATAAATCCCAATTAGCATTGTTCCTTGTGAGGTTCCAAAATTAGTTTGAAATTTTTACAATTCTAAACCCAAACACAGGAGCAGAACAGAACAAACGGACATGAATAACAGGCCATTGTGACTCTAGCTGATGTGCCCCCACCAGGCAAGCATGGAAGAGAACCCAGTGAGCAAACCCAACAGACAGCACTCATCCCTGCTTCTCTATCTGCCCCACAGCCCCCCAGGGCCGCCAGCCCCTGCTAAGGTGCTTCTGTCAGCCCCAGTGTTCTGAGGGGGTCCTTTTATGTTCTCAGTCACAGCTTGACTTCAGTTCCCTTCCCACACGCAGACACACTCACTCTGTAACTACAAATGAAGCTATCATTTTCTCTTTTACTTTTCATCACAGGAAAGATAAAGGGTTCTGTGAAGCTGTTCTTAGAAATGCCAAATGGGAACAAAGTTACTTTTTGGAAACACTATGAATTTTTTTTAACATTGCTTGCATTTTTTTTTTTCAGAAAGAGACAAAACTTCACGAGTCCATTTGACTTTCAGGAACTTGATATAACCTCGAGGTGACATTTGCACAACTATGGACTGATGTACCGCTTCCCAGACACCCCCTCCACACTCACAAATATATGCTTACAGGCTGTGGTCCAGCTATCCAAACAATGTCTGTCTAGCAACAGAAGGTCCAAAACTCCAGTAGTTGTTCAGTGCAGGGGGCTGGGTGTCTCAGCTGGTCTTTGGTACGCACTGGAGTCCTGAAGAAGTAGGCTCTAATGCTAAGGGGAAAATGGACTTGCTAGTGAGAATAAGAGCCAGCAGGCAAAGAGAGCCAGCTTCCTTCTTCTTCCTTAGGCTGCCAGCAGAAGGTGTGGCCTGGGTTAAAGGGGGATCTTCCCACGTCACAGAAGGTGGATTACAAGTGGGCCTTTCCACTTCAAATAATTTAATTAAGAAAAAAAAATATCCCTCCCAGGTGTGTCCAGCCGATTGGGTTTTAGTTAATCAGGTTGTAGTCAAGTTGACCACCACACTGATCCTTGAATTTAACCCCTTTGTCTGAAGGACAGCCTCCCTTGCATTTTCCTTTATTAATCAGATTCACTATAGACAGCCTCTCACAGCAGCACTGGACTCCCAGTGCGAGCAGCTCCAGAGCCTTGTTCTCCTAAGGCTCGCAAGGCGTTTTCTCTGTACCCTGCTGACCTTCACATTGACTTCATTTGGGACATTGTGGAGGTGAGGAGTTCCCTTTTCCATTAAGGATTCCATTTAGGCAAACTTGAGATTCTTAGCTTCAACACAGAAAGGAATTTTGGAAATAACCAAAAAGCAAAGTCTGAGCTTGGTTTTTTGTTTTTTGTTTTGGTTTTGGTTTTTGGTTTTAATTAGAAACAAGCTTATTTCACATGTCAATCCCAGTTCCCTCTCCCTCCCCTGTCCCTCGCCGACCCCCCTATCCCATCCCCTTTCTGCTCCCCAGGGAGAGTGAGGCCTTCCATGGGGGGATCTTCAAAGTCTGTCATATCATTTGGAGCAGGGCCTAGACCCTTCCCCTCGTGTGTAGGCTGAGAGAGTATCCCTCTATGTGAAGTGGGCTCCCAAAATCCATTTCTGTACTACCAGAGGCCCCATAGATTGCCCTCCAAAATGACCTCCTCATTCAGAGGGTCTGGAACAATCCTATGCTGGTTTCCCAGGTATCAGTCTGGGGTCCATGAGCTCCCCCTTGATCAAGCCAGCTGTTTCTGTGGGTTTCCCCATCCTGATCTTAACCTTTTTGCTCATCACTCCTCCCTCTCTGCCACTGGATTCCAGGAGTTCGGTTCAGTGCTTAGCTGTGGGTGTCTGCTTCCATCAGCTACTGGATGAAGGCTCTAGGATGGCATATAAAGTAGTCATCAATCTCATTATAGGGGAGGGCATTTAAGGTAGCTTCTCCACTGTTGCTCAGATTGTTATTTGGGGTCATCCTTGTAGATCTCTGAACATTTCCCTAGTGCCAGATTTCTCTTTAAACCTATAATGGCTTCCTCTATTATGGTATCTCTTTTCTTGCTCTCTATTCTTCCCCTGACTCAATCTTCCTGCTCCCTCATGTCCTCCTCTCTCCGCCTCTTCTCCCCTTCTCTTTCTCCTAACTCCCTCTCCCCTCCCCCCATCCTCCCAATTAGCTCAGAAGATCTTATCCTTTTCCCCTTCTCAAGGGGACCATGTATGTCTCTCTTGGAGTTCTCCTTGTTTGGGCTTGGTTTTTGTTGTTGTTGTTTTGTTTTGTTTTTGTTTTTAATTAAGATAGACCATGGGCAGAGGGGGAAAATCACAATCTCAAGCGTTAATACAGACTTCTTTCTGAAGGGAGAGCACACCTCGTTGTCTATACATATGAGCCCAGGGTTTCCAGGGTGAGTTTGCTAAAAATAACTCAGGACTTGTAAACCTTTACAAGATCTAAAGGTTAAAGACTTTTCTTTTGTAAACAAAGTTATAAGGTGGATTTATGAGGGGTGTTGGTAGATTTAGGAACAGAGGGAACTACTAAAACTCAAGATGGTAAATCATTATGCCTCTGAGAAGTTTATTGTCTTGGACACCTTTGTCTTTAGGAAAACATTCACTGTCTCTGTTAGGTGATTTGGGCTTCATGGGGTATCTGAAGCTTCCTGCTTCTGTCAGCAAAAGGGCCAGTCAGACCCCAGGCTGTTTTTCCTTCTCATGTTTTCCTTCCTGGGTCATCATAATTGTCCCCATCTTTCTGTTGTTCAGTGTGTGCATTTAGTCCCAGCCTCTCAGAACACTGAAGTGGGAAGATCACTTAAATCCCTCAGTTTGAAAGAAGCCTACGCTGCATAGTTAGACCCAACCAGGAAGGAGAGTGTGGAGAGACCAGGAAGGAGAGAAGTTGATGGAGAGGCAAGGGAGAAAGCAAACTCTCAAAAAGGCTGCACACTTTCTGTAGAGCCAGGACAGCCACATCTGAAGGGACCAGACCCTTACCCAGCCCCTCTGCTTTGGCAGCCATGACAGGCTGCAGAAAATGCCCAGCAAGAGATGGGCCCCTGACTCAGCAACATGTGCTGAGCTCTCAACCTTGCTTCTAGTCTCTAGGAAGCTAGATACCTTCCGTGTGGCAAGGAACCAATCAGAAGTTAGCTGGTGGGCTCTGGATGTGCTTTTCCAATAACAGTGGAGTGCAGAGCATAACAACCGCCCTGGGAGGGCCTACAGGCCATAGCAACCTTCCAGCAGTTGCAGTTAACCAGTCAACATAGGACAGGTTTCCCAAAGCCAGAGGCGCACCAATCCTGAGACTTTGCTAGGCAACTAGCAGACCCCAGACACTCCCCTTGCTCTACCCCAATATATTCCCTGCCCCACTGCTGCTTCACCTGTGTCAGTTGGATGGGGAACCGAGTTAACTTGTAAAGTTAGAGACTCTTTGCTTTTGCATTGGATCGGGTCTCTTGGGGTTCAGAGTTTGGGAACAACACATCCACTTTGACCTGCTCCAATGTATCTTTTCTCTTAAGGTCCATTCTTAAAGCTATATTAAAACTTTTTTCTGAGGAATGAGATGTTTAATGATGTAATTTTAAAAGCTGATGATCAGAAGATTTTTGTTACATTTTAATTCTTTTAAAAAATTAACACAATATGATATGTATCAGCAAAGAGAGAGAGACAGTTATTAAACTGAAATCTCTTTGTCATAATAAGTAGACTTCTGTGACAGCTGTTGGGGTTCTTCAGAAAGAGGATAAAGTAGAGAGAAGTAAGAATTCTCAGTAGGAGCCTTTTCCTGCTAACAGGATTATGAAAATTAGTTCTTAGGAAAAGTCAATACTAGCATGTTTGAATGATTATTTCTTTGGCAAAATATCAATTTTAGATTAAACTTTCTGTCATTGAGATGGTGTCACAAAAACAAACCAACAAAAACTATAAGCTCATCATGTTGGATTTAGAGACTTGAGAATATCTGATTTCTTTCCTTTCTTTTTTTGCTTGAATGTCTCAGATCTCAATTAAAGAAGAAAAGGAGGGGATGTTTTTAATATTCTGTAGTTTGGTCAGTAGTTGTTGGAATACATTGCTGGCTGGTTCGTGGTCGAGGTCTGCCATAGTTTGGCAGCTTTCCCTGAGCTTGGCAATATGGAGAACTCAATCTGGAGAACATACCTGGGCATGGAAGACTGATCTTATCTCTAAACCAGATGGCTGACTCATCTTTAGCTTGACCCTTGGCACAGAACCCTGCTAAGAAGATTTGTACTATGAGCTCTGTTTTGGACCCTTCTGCCACATATAAAGCCTTATGATAGGAGCATAGTACTTAATGAAAATTAGGGTTTGTCCCCAGGTTCCCCAATCCTATATATTCCTTATACTCTGGAATAAAGTTGAGATGACTCACTGAGATCTGTCTCCTGGAGGCCTCCCTCTGTCCATGCCCATGGGATGAACACAAAGCTTTCTGTCTCTCCCTCTGCTCCCCTCCCTTCTTGGACTGATGGCCAATAGGCAGAGAGGGAAAGAGAACCCCCCACAAGTAGCCAGTAAAGGGGGGAAGGAATAAAGATAAATTTGTAATTTTTTTCCACTGGCCCAGTTTCCTAACTTCTATGTTATACCTGCACTTTCCTCCCAGATCTTGTCTTTCTTTGATTAATTTCAACTAATACTCTGCAAAGTTCTTGGCACATGGTATATGTGTGGGTTTTCTTATGATTTATTTTATGCTTAAGTGTGTGTGTGTGTGTGTGTGTGTGTGTGTGTGTGTGTGTGTGTGTGTGTACATGACTACAGGCACCTACATAGGCCAAAAGGAAGTTTTGGATCCACTGGAGTCTGGAAATCAATTCTTAGTAATTTGCAAGAACAGTAAGCATTCTTAACAGCAGAGCCATTCCTCTAGCCTATTATTTGTTTGTTTGTTTTGTTGTTGTTGTTGTTTTAAGCCAGGGACTCACTTTGTAATCCTGGCTGGCCTCAAACTCACAGAGATCCACCTGCCTCTGCCTTCCAAGTGCTGGGAATAAAGCATGCCATGTCTGAATCAGCATACTCATTAAAAAAACTGTCACGCTATGCTGGGTGTGGTGGGGCATGCACTATGGAGCTGGGGGCGGCAGGACCGGAGTCAACGTCATCCTTAGCTACACAGTGAGAGCTTAAGGCTGAGGTTGTAAATTAATAAATGAAAGAAAACAAACAAACAAATAGGCAAAATGTAAATAAATATAGAACACCCCCCCCAGCCCCTGCTCCAGCCCTCAATGTTCCTGAAGCCGCTTGCCAAATCCTGCATGGCTTAACCCTGATTTTCACTTACATGGAAAAAAAAATCCTTATATGTATGAATTATTTTATTGTTCAAAAATGCTAACAATCAACCAAACAATTTGATTTTTTTTTTTTTTTTTTTTTTTTTTTTGGTTTTTTCGAGGCAGGGTTTCTCTGTGTAGCTTTGGAGCCTGTCCTGGAACTTGATCTGGAGACCAGGCTGGCCTCGAACTCGAACTCGAACAGAGATCTGCCTGCCTCTGCCTCCGGAGTGCTGGAATTTAAGGTGTGCGCCACCAACGCTCGGCTAACCAAGCTATTTGAAAATTGGCACAGGTAGATGTGTTTCATGCAGGTCTTGAGCAAAGCTTTAATTCGTTAAAAATAATAATGATGATGAGACTATGGAACAATTAATAGATGGCAATAACAAATGCATATTTTCTTAGGCAATAGGACACCAAAAGGTGTCCACCTTGTGACATTTACTTTGCTGCAGTGACCTGGCACAAAACTCAAAGTCCCTGGAGTGCCTAGGGAACCTGCTGTATCCCGTAGGTACACAGACTGCTCCCAATGAGACTATGGGAGGTCCCCGGGCTGACACCATGTGAATGAACAGAGAGCCAGAAAGATTCCACAGGACCAAGAGTCAGGAGGCAGAGCTTATTTGCGTCCATCCGCCTCCATCTGCTTGCACTCAGATTTCCCTTGAATGCCATCCTACTTGGCAGTTCTCCTTGGTCACCAATACCTCTCTACCCATGGTTCTGAACAATGTGCTCTCCAAGTTGGTTTCTGTTCCCAGGAAACTGCCAGAGAGGCAGGTGGCCCTGTGGTCTTCATGCCCAGTTATACTGGTTCATCAGGATGCAGTGAGGTTCTGGAGATGACACTGTATTGTTCTGGGACCTGAAGTTGCAGCAATGGGAAGTGTGCTCTAATGTTGCACAAATGGATCGATTATAAGTAATTCTGTGAAACTTGCATTCCCTGAAAGGGATAAGGTCTCATGACTCCTCTTTCCCAAGCACCCAGTCTCTTGTCTCCCATATATACACCTCTCTCCTTCTCTCTTACTGCCCCTGTTATCTCTAAAGTCAGCAAAGACGATTCCTGGCACTCCTGTTGCTGTTCAGCTTGCAGTGCACGCTTTATTAAGAAACTGGCCTGCAGCGCCACCTGCTGAATACTCAGAGACATGACCACTCGTTCTCCTTGCTGTTTGGGGAGGAGCTCAGATTGGACACCACTGACCTTTAACTTCCTGACCTTAACTTCAGGGTCCAGTTGTTCACATTCTACAGGGGCTGTCCTTGGGACTGATGGTCCTGAGAGCATGTGGACAGCAGAGGGCGCACGCTCTATGTCGGAATGAGGAGTTACCCGGATAAAGCTCTTGTTAGCTCAGGGTCCCTTTTACCTCCTTGCAAATGCAGAATTGCAAATCCAGCACTATGTCTTTGGAAGATAACGCCCTAGTGCCTTAGCCAAGGTCAAATGTTTTGCATATTTCAAAGGTTTGGATCTAGAAAGTTCTACTTTCTGGACACTTCCATATAAAATGCCCAAAGCTAGGGATACGTTTTGGGTTTTCTTTCATTGAGTCATGTGACACCACACTAGGTAACTTTCTTCTTCAGTCTTTCTGTACAGTTTCTGTGAAGCCTGGAGGGCTGGAGCAGGCTGGGTGACTGGCAGTTGAGCAGGTTTGTTATCCATGTTATCTGACCTGTTGCAATCCAAACCCTGCCTGCATGCTTTTTGGTGCTGTGTCAGTTTTGTGTTTTCAGGTCTGCTGTTTCTGTTAATTTTGTAAATGTAAAGGTCCTATATTAGGGTCACTAGCGTCATCTGTAAGTAGGCCTACAAGAATTATTTAGGGTGGAGGTTCCGGGGACAGCTTCTGCAATCTGTAAGGGGCCAGGGGGCCCAAAGTTGCCCAATCTGTAGGACGGGAACTTGCTGGGACCAAGTTGCCTGCTCCATCTGTAAGGGGACCCAGGCAGGTTGCCAATTTGTAGGGGAGACTTGGTTTTGGACCAAGTTAATCTCCACGGGGCTAGCCATCTGAAATTCTGAATAGGACCCTAGTCTGTGTTACTGTGCTGTCTGTCCAAGTTTCACATTTGTGCTGTGTGTTTGTTAAGCGTCTTTCTCTGTCCTTACTGCCCACACATGTGGCATGTGTGGGTCAGGGGTCTTTTCTTGCTGCCCTGAGAACATGATGCGGGACAGGAGTTCCTCTGCCATGTGCCATGGGTTAGAGTGTGCTTCAGTGGAGTCCCCTGAGGCTGCTACTCTGAACTCCAACCATTGCTGCAGCCCTCACAGCTGAGCCTGGTGGATATAGGTGAGTCTGTTTTTCTATCCTCAGCTGCCAGTCTGTGAGGCATGCGAAGTGGGGATGTCTCTGCCCCAATTGCCATCCTGCCTTGGGTCCTGGCTTGCAGCGGGAGTTTCCCTGCCCAGAGCACATGGCTTGCAAGGCCGCCATCTGCCTGGCTGCCCGGCCTTCTCTGCTCCACACACATGGTATGAAGGGAAACCTCGGGGGTCTTTTTCCCACCCCTGCATTGGCCGAGGGTCTGGGATTATCAGCAGCACCCCCCCCCCAGGTCTCTGCCCTGAGCACATGGAGCTGGGGCAGGTGGACCATCTGGCCTGATCCAGACGTTCTAAAGAAATGGCCTTAAAGTTATTAAAAACTATAAAAGGGACTTTGATAAGAGTTTTTATATTGACAGAGAAATGAGAAAAAATGTAGGAGACTAAAATAATAAAGAGAGAAAGGGAAAGAAAAATTTGTCTAAGAATGTCTAAGGAAATCAGAGAAATGATAAAAATTATAGAGGGTCAAAGCAAGTCGTAGAAGGTCAGAGGAAAGTTGTCAAAGGTCAGAGAAAAGGTTGTTAAAAGTCAGAGAAAAAATGTAAACTGTTTGCTATGGTTTCTCATATTTACAAATAGTAAATTTTAAAAATTGGTAATATAAGTTAAAATTGTAACCATATTAAGTTAATTCCGCTTAAAAAGTCCTGTTTATTTCTCAAGTAAATTATGTATACTTGTTTTAAAACGTCCTGTTTCCCGGCATAACCTAAGTTCTGTTACAAGCATACAGCTAAAACAAATGGTGCAGGTTACCGCCATTTTGTAGCCAGCCACATGGCACAAAATGACTGGTAGCCGTTTTGCTGAAGTTGAAAAAAGATACTTGAACCACCATCTTGACTAAAGACCTCATGGAAATTAGAGGTACCATCTTAGAAACAAGTTTTTCAATTAAGATTTAAATTGTTAATACTTCTATATATTACAGAAAGACAGTAAGGGAGTTTAAATTTCTTTTTTAAAACCAGTTTTCTAAATGTTTATAATGCTTATGCTTTTTTAAAAAATGTTTTCATTAATGTTTGTACTTAAAGAGCTTCAATTTAGAATCATTCTTTAAGCAAAGCCTGACAATGTAAAGTTCTTGTTTTATAAAAGCTGCTAAACTTTTATAAGATGTTACAGTTTATGTTTTCAGAAGTTAAGTTTAGGGCATTGGTGGCACACACCTTTAGTCCCAGCACTCGGGAGGCAGAGGCGGGTGGATCTTTGTGAGTTCAAGGCCAGCCTGGTCGACAGAGCGAATTCCAGGACAGGTTCCAAAGAAGAGAAACCCTGTCTCAGAAAGAAGTTAAGTTTAAGCAATCAGCTAAAATGTGTGAAGGAACCGGCTTCCCTTTTGGCAGCCATAACAGCCGAACATGTGCTTGCCATATACCTGCCTTGGTCACGTAGAGGTCAGATGCCTGTCTCGTGACAAGGAACCCATTAGAAGTTAGTCACTAGAAAGTCAGATGCCTGTCTCGTGACAAGGAGCCAATCGGAAGTTAGCTGGTGGCGCTATGCTTTACGACCCTGGGTGTGCTTTACGGACAAGCGCACAGCAATGACGTAGAGAGCATAGCAACCACCCTGGGAGGGCCTATGAGCCATAACAACCAGTTGACCAATCAACACAGGGCAAGCCCTCCAAGCCTGGAGGCACACCAATCATGAGCCTGTGCGTAAGCCTGTGCGTACCCCTAGACACTCCCCTTACGCTGCCCTATAAGATCTTTGGGGAGACCTTAGGAGCCGTCTTTTTCTAGCCGTCTGCCATGGCGGGTGGGTGAAAGACCCGAGCTAACATGGGGTTAGTTCGTTAAATTACAATAAAGCCTCGTGCAGTTTGCAGCAAGCTCTCGAATCCGCCTGGTGATTGGGGTGACCGCGAACCTGGCCTGAGACCCCGGATACTTGAGTTTTCGGGGGTCTAACATGTGTACATGTAGCTACTGTTTAAGGAAAGTTAAAACCAGTTACAGTCAGACTGAAAATTAGTTACAAAAATAAGACCTTACCTAGCCACCTGCGTGCTTAATGTGTGCGTTAGGCAAGTAACTAAACAGACAAACCTCTAATGCTTCAGAGACCTGCAGAATATGACATTTAAAATGTTATTTTAAGAGTTTATAATATCAGACAGACTGCCAGATCCTGACAGTGACCCAAAGTCTCCAAAGAAGATTATGAGGCACCCCAGTTCCTGCACCTGGATGATGGCGACGCTGACCAGTGAGTGAGATGCTCAAATGTGACACTGGCTGCCTGCCAGGACCTGGCCGAGACTGTGGATAAAGCTGTTGGACACTGGAAAATTGATTGTACCCCTTTGCCTAGACAAAACAAGGTCAGTCTTTTCCATGTCCTTCTTCCACAGGGGGAAAAAAAAAACTCTCACCTTATAGGCCTGGCGAAGATTGTTGTTCTTTGAGACATCTGCCTCCAGTGATAATGGAGAGACTTGGGTATGGCTAACTGTATATGGACTGGCTTCTAACTGCCTTCTGTCACTTTTTAGTAGATTCGGATAAAATATACCCTTCTCAGATCTCTGAAATATTAATGGTTGTCAGCTTGACAGCATCAGACAGTCAGATCCACAAGACTGTAGTCAGCATGTTAGCTGATAAAGTAGTGACTACCTACTGTTCAGTTACAAGTTCAAGGTTTTTGGGTTTATTTTGGTTGTCATCTAAATATAAACTTAAAGGGCTTTTTATCAGGCCAAAGGCACCTCTGTCCAATCCATACCTGGCTCTCTGGACAGAACAAAAATGTACATGCTTCTAGCCCAAATCTTTAGTTATTGCTAGGACTCAAAATTATAAATATGTTCCTGCTGTTTGAACAGATGCAGATATCTGCTTTTTCTGCACTGAGGGCTTCAGGAAATAAGTTTCAACTTCTGTTCCCAGTTTAAACATGTCTGCTTCTGGCAGACAACATCTGAGTATATTCGTTGCTGACTACAGGCTGTTCCTAAGTAGACTTCGAGCCCTGGATGTGCTGTGGATGTGAACCAGTCCAGCTGATATGACACCCACTGTCTCTGCAACAGAGTCTGCCAAACAGAAGCTTCTGATAGAATCCCCATTGCCTAAATTCCCTTTTTTGCTTTTGACTAGCATTTCAGCCTTCTTGGGTCCCGAACTTCGTCCCAAAGTCAGCAGGAAGTAGAATGGGAATGAATACATCGCCCATTTTCCCTGGTTGAAATACTAAGTCAGAAAGAACTCTCTTACAATATCTCTCACTCCCTGATGGGGACACAGGAGAGACAGCAATTCCTTGATTGGAATCTCCCCCCCAAAAAAATGGGGGAATGAAGGGACCAGCCCCCCATTTCGGCAGCCATAACAGCCCAACACGTGCTTGTCTGACCTTGTCTTAGTCACTAGGAGGTCAAATGCCTGCCTCGTGGCAAGGAACCAATCAGAAGTTAACTGGTGGTGCTATGCTTTACAGCTCTGGGTGTGCTTTATGGACAAGTGCACAGCAATGACACACAGAGCATAGCAACCACCCTGGGAGGGCCTATGGGCCATAACAACCAGTTGACCAATCAACACAGGGCAAACCCTCCAAGCCTGGAGGCACACCAATCCTGAGCCTGTGCATACCCCTAGACACTCCCCTTACGCTGCCCTATAAGATCTCTATGCAGACGTTTCGAGCTGTCTTTCCTAGCCATCGGCCTTGGCGGGTGAATGAAAGGCCCAAGCTAACATGGGTTAGCTCGTTAAACAACTATAATTAAAGCCTCTGCAGTTTGCATCAAGCTTTAGACTCTGCCTGGTGATTGGGGTGACTGCCGTCCTGGGCTAAGATCCTGGAGGCCTGAGCTTCTGGGGGTCTTTCAGGACCTCTGGAAGGGCAGTCAGTGCTTTTAACCTCTGAACCATCTCTCCAGCCCACACGCAGGAACTTTATCTGAGGGCCAAAGCTTAATTTCCCCTCTGCTGCTTGTTCTTCTATGTTGTTCTCTTTCTATTCTATTCTTCTACCCTGGTATATTTCTTCTTCTTCTTCTTCTTCTTCTTCTTCTTCTTCTTCTTCTTCTTCTTCTTCTTCCTCCTCCTCCTCCTCCTCCTCCTCCTTCTCCTCCTCTTCCTCCTCCTTTTCCTCCTTGCTTCTTTTTTTTCCCAGTTCTGAAAAACCAAAAAAAAAAAAAAAAAAAAGACCACTTGCTGGTCTTCCAGAGACCCACGCTCCCATCACCTACATCAGGTGACTCAGTAACCCCAACTCCAGGGCATCTAACACCTCTGCTTCACACACACCTTACACATAATTAAAAAACACAGTGAACATAAATTTTAAAAAATATAGATATTTTAGGTCAGCATGGTGGCACACATCAGTAATCCCAGCACTTTGGGAAGCAGAGGCAGGAAGATCAGAAATAGCACCTTTAAGGCCAACCTGGGCTACATGACTCTTATCTCAAAGAAACAAAAACAAACAACAAATTATATAAAGTGGGACTGTGTTTGATAGACTGAACTCAGTCTCTGATAATAATAATAATAATAATAATATTATTATTATTATATGTAACAGTAATAATTACAGGGGGGGAAGGCCATGAATTGGAGAGATGGGTAACATGGAGGGGATGGTGGAGAGAAATAAAGGGGAGAAAAATGATGTAATTATAATCAAATAAAAAATCTTTAAAAACATGTAACTGTAGAAAAGTATGACAGAGTCATCAGTTAAAAGGCTATTAGCATTTGCAGGAATGTTGAAGAGAAATCTCATGCCAATTTTAAGGAGGAAAGGGTCATTTTATTTTAGAATATTTGCGGTGTGTGAGAATCTATTCCTTGCGACTCTGAATGTAGGAAGGTCTGGAGGGAAGACGGCTCAGAAGTTGAGAGCACTTGTTGCTTTTGCTGAAGACCGGGCTTGGATTTCCAGGACCCACATGGCAGCTCACAACAATCCCATAACTCCAATTCTAGGCAATCTGATTCCCTCTTTTGGTCTCCTCAGATATTAGGCACAGTAGGGTGCACATACGTACATTCAGGCAAAACGCTCACATATATACATATATGTATGGAACTTGGGGGGATGTCACAAACTGGTAATTCAGCACTTGTCTAGGCTTTGTAATCAAAGGGACGAAGTGGGGGACGTGCAGCCGGCAGAACGTCCATCCCCTGGCTTCCGCAGGAACAGGAGAGCAGTGGGAAACACAGGTCCCTCCGGAGAGCGACGCGGGATCCTCGGGAAACTGAGGGTGAGCTCCTCAATTTTGGGTTTCACTAGCACTGAAGGGGTCTCCTTCCAGAGAATGGACGCCGGCCAGTAACTCCAGCGGAGGAGGGGCGTGGCCACGGCCCGCAAGGCTGAGTCCGCGCTCCGCATTTGCTCCGAGGCAGGAGGGCGGGGCGTAGAGGGGCGGGGCTCCCCAGAGGAGACCGGGCATTGGCTGTTGGTAGAGGGGTGGAGTAGGGCCAGCCTCAGGCCTCCGGGCATTGGCTGGTGGGGCGGCCAGGGACACGTGGTGCGGAACCGGCGCGGTAAGCGGGCGCTGTGTGGGCCTTCCTTCCCGGGAGGGCGCCGCCGGCCCGGGACGGCTAGGCACAGGCCGGGCGGGGCGGGAGTCCCCGTGGTCTGCGAGAAAGTGTGGGGCCCGGGGCATCCAGGTGGGAGCGGCGGAGGCCGGGAGGTCCCGGACCCCTAATACGCTGTCAGCCCAGGCCTGAGTCACCCCAGGCCCCGCGCGGACCCACAGTTCCGGAGAGACTTAACCCGGGGCCCAGGCCTCCCCCGCCGTAAGAGCCGGTTCTGATCGGCCGATCCCCCCGCCCCCCATAAATGTCAGGTTCCCGGGACCACCTAGTTCGCCCGGCAGGGCCGATGGGCTGTGATGGGCTGTGAGCCCAGGCCAGCCTGCCTGGCGACGTGGGGCAGGGGGGTCGCAGGGAGCAAAGGCTGGACAGTCCTCTCGCCTGTACTTTGAGGACGCTGCCTGGCTACAGACGCTCCTTGGGTGCAAAGGCCCTGGTCAGGGTCCAGCTGGACCTTACCCTTAGGATGGATCCCCAGGAGGGAGGTCTCCCGGTGCCAGCTTGCTAGTGCGAGCAGGCCGCTCGTTCATTCCACCAGTTTCAGCTTACTCATTTGTAAAGTGGAGTAGATGCTTGATTCACTGTACTAACCCTGAGAACCTGGGGTCACCAGTATTCTCCAGAGAGTCTTGTCATCACCCTGTAATGAGGTGAAGACCCTGCCATGGGGACCCTGTTTGTACTGCTCCTGGAGAACTTAAGACTGACAGATAGTGAAGCTGTTGTCATTTTTGGCAGGAAGTTTGCTTCTGCTCAACCCAGCGAACCATTTACCAAATGGTTCACAATTGATGACCTTGATTTTGAGGGAGCTGAAGAGGGCAGGAGTCGTCAGAAACTAGTGGGAGGCAAAGTGGAGCCTGACTTCAGTTGCTGCTGCTCCGGGAGGGACAGTTTAAAGGCATCGTTTGCTTTCATGTGCCCTGGGAACTCTCAGTAGGGTAGTTGAAGCCTCACTGTCCTTGGTGAAAGGTATACCTACCTCAGGTCCTTACATCTTTGTGTTAACAACATTCGCAACAAAATTGTTAACTTAACTGTGAGACTGTGGTGCTGCACTGTGGTGTTTGGGATTATTGTAAGGAACAGGAGCCCCAGTGAAAAGTTTCCAGCGTAGCAGATGGTTCTGCAGGGTAGGGTTTCATCGGGCAAACAGGTACCTTACCTGTGCATAGTTCGTGACAGATGGGTAGAACTTAACCCTGATAAACACCTGGGCAATATCTGTGGAGTCACCCTTTTAGGTGAGCCTGTGTGAGGTAGTCATAGGTCTAAAATTATTTCTTCTACTGTGCTAGGTTTTAAGGAGGAGGAAAAGATTCTGAGGGCACTGAGGACTTAGCAGTTGGATGTCCTACCCTTGCAGCCATCGTATTTACTATTTGAAGTGCACATTGCTCACTGTGCTGCATAGCTGCCACTCTTTGTGTTACAGGAAACCAACTCTCTCCTCTGTTTAGACACTGCCCCAGGATCCTGTACCAACAAACAGTGCTCTTCATCATGCACTGTGTGTGGCCATTTCTGTGGCACCCCTTGAGACCATGCAACAGCAGCGATACCAGGTCACTTGGTGTCACTGCGAGATGAATTTTCTCAGTACAACCGAGCTCCATGTCACCTGTGCTTAATAAAGTCATAGTCTTGACACTTGAAGAGAGAAAACATCAATTGCAAATCTCAGTGCCTGAGTCATTTGTGTTTCACACTGAGTCCTATTTTAAAGCAGTTCCACAAAGCACGGTTTCCCTGTAGAGTGCACTGTAGAGTGCAGGAGTTCAGTGGTTTCGGGCATGAGAAGTAAATGTTGGAGCATGTGCTCAGAAGGCTAGAGTTGTAGCTCAGTTGGTAGAGTGTTT
Organism: Cricetulus griseus; assembly: GCF_003668045.3. Lineage (NCBI taxonomy): Eukaryota > Metazoa > Chordata > Mammalia > Rodentia > Cricetidae > Cricetulus > Cricetulus griseus. The sequence goes on from NC_048595.1 coordinate 231,037,132, forward strand.
GTCAAGCATAGATGAATCTCTGGGTTCCATCCTCAGTACCACATAAACTGGGTGTGGTGGTGCACACCTGTTATTCTAGCATATGGAAGTGGAACAGGAGGATCAGAAGTTCAAGGACAACCTAGGCGACATGAGATCCTTTTTGTTTAACAATCCAGGGGGGGTGGTTCCCAGAAAGTGCAGACACTGAATGTATTTGTGGGAAACCTAAGATATATCCATACATGTATGCACCACATAGTGTACAAACTGGGACATACAGCTGCTCAGATGTTGGTCATTTCTTTGTGATGAAAACACCGAACATCCCTTCTAGCAAGCGCACAACTGCTCTATATGGCCACCCTCCCGTGAGGTGGGAGCTTTCTCATCTTTGGCCCTTAAGGAGGTTAGTACAGTCTGTGGTTATCACTTATTCTCAACTGAATTCATCTGCTCTTTGGATCCTAAGGCTGGGTGTAGGTTTGCAGTTGAAGAGGCAGAGTATATGTATGGGGTGGGAGGGTGTGTTATTTATTTGCTTGCTTGCTTTTGGAGACAGGTTGCACTATGTATCCCTGGCTGGCATGGAATTCACAATGTATACAACAGGCTGGCCTCATGCTCTCAGAGAGCCACCTACCTCTACCTCCCTTGTTCTGGGACTAAAGGCATCTGCCACCACGCTCAGCCTGTGACATTTTTACTGAGATCTTTGAAATGATTATTTCCTCTAGCAATAGAAGATTAATAGTTCACCTTGTGCTTTATTTAAGATAAGAGTATATAGTCGGGCGGTGGTGGCACACACCTTTGATCTCAGCACTCCGGAGGAAGAAGCAAGTGGATCTCTGTGAGTTGGAGACCAGCCTACCAGGGCTAGTTCCAGGACAGCCTCCAAAGCCACAGAGAAACCCTGTCTCGAAAAACAACAACAAAAAACAAAAACAAACAAACAAACAAACAAAAGAGTATAAAATTGGGACTATAACTGGTTTGGTGGAGTGCTCGCCTAGCTTGCAGGAAATCCTGGCTTTGATCTTAGCACTACATAAATCAGGGTTGGTGGTTTGGCCATGTAATTCCAACCTTCAGAAGGTAGAGGGAAGAGGATCAGATGTTTCAGGCTAGTTCAGGCCACAAGAGGTCCCGTCTCAAAAAAATTTTTTTAAGTATAATATTTTAAAAAGTTAAGTGCCGGCTAGGCATGGTGATACACACCTTTAATCCTGGCATTCAGAAAGCAGGTAAATTTCTGTGTGAACACTGCCTGGTCTACACAGAAATTTTCAGGACAGCTATTGTGTGACCTTGCCTCAAAAAAATAAAATGAACAATAAATCTGTATGATTGGAAGATACCCACTGATTGTTTCTTCAGATTGTGAGTCACCGGGGCTCTCCTCTTTGAACACAAAATTTTCTGGAGCTTTCCTTTTAGAGCAAGGAAGCAGAAAACCATTCTAAGCCCCTGGCTGGTTCCCAGTCACTTCCTGGAGAGTCCTGTGATAAGTGTTGCAACACAATGCTGACCGGAGGGTGGAGAAATGCTTTCAATCCTCACTTGGCTCCTCTGGCCACTGTCATTCAGTCCCAGCTACAAGCAGGTCTGACTCTTGCTCTCTCTGCTCATAATCTCCAAGGTCTGAAGTCTGCCTGAAAGATGTCATCCCTCAAAGCCATCTTCCAGTATATTGATGAAAACCAGGACCGCTATGTCAAGGTGAGGAGCTGTCTCTTCAATCTTGTCAAGTCAGAGAGATTTTTCAAGTATTAAAATTTTATGTTTCTTCATTGCATGATGGTAAAAAGGCAGGCTCTCGTCATCTGACAGTTAATTATCTGTCTCCACAAATAATGCTCATTTGTTATTTTTCTCTCATCTCATCTATAGTTTCTTGTGATAGTTACAGATTTAAAAAAAAAAAAAAAAAGACAGCTTGAATGCAGCCTGTTCTGAGTGATTCCATGATATTATATTTAAACTGTAGCTTGGTTTTTATCTGAAAGAATTAAGACTTCAGTTTACTTTTGGAAGAACCACTTTAGATGAAACATTTTGACTTTTCCCTCCAAAACTTACATCTTGGCTGCTGCCACGGAGACAAGTGAACTAACTTGGATCATGACATTGAAGTATGTTTTCTTTCTGTTGCAATGTTGTTGGCTATAGATATAAACTTACTTTTGGGATTGTATGGCTTATAATCATATGCTTGGTGGTTAAAAATGCACATTCTGGCATCTTTCCTTCCTGCTTAGTGTTGGGGGTAGGAACAGTACAGTTTTGTTGGTTTTTAATCTAACTGTAGAGCAGGCAAGCTAGGTCTGCTGTGCATGGAAAGTGGAGTAGCTGTAAGTAAAGGTCCATCCCCGCCCTCAAAGAGCAGCATTTCAAAGCCCTTTCCACTTACTCTCTACAAACAGAAACTTGCAGAATGGGTGGCCATCCAGAGTGTGTCTGCCTGGCCCGAGAAGAGAGGAGAGATCAGAAGGATGATGGAAGTAGCTGCTGCGGACATCCAGATGCTTGGGGGTTCCGTGGAGCTGGTGGATATTGGCAAGCAGAAGGTATGAGCACACGGAACCTTAAGCAGTCGGTTCTTCTGGGAGCTGGGAAGAAGCACCCAGGCCTTGGGTGACCTTTGGCTGCAGATGGTCAGCTGTAAGTCAAAGTGAGCTTGTGCTGGCTCTTGCACACATCCTAGTGATTGCCTCGCTGAGGGCGAGTTGGAAGTTTTATGATTAGTCAGCATGTTTTATTCCAGGAAGGAGAACTGTAGACCAATGTCTCACTAGTGAGTTAAAATGACTTTAGTCTTAAGAGCTGAAATTCCTTTCCCAGAAATCAAAGCTTTCACATTCAGAAGGTTACACATTATGAGTCACTTTATAAATACTGAAGCTTCCTGTACCGAGACCTCTGTGTATATATTACAGCTTTCAGTTTAGTGTTTTCATGAGACTCCTTCTCTTGGGCTCCTTTCCTTCACTTGGCTTGCCTTGTCCGACTTTGATGTAATGGGTTTTATTTTTATCTTATTATATTTTATTTTGTTGCATTTTGTTGATTTCTCTTAGAAGCCTAAGAAACAAAAAGGGGATAGATCCAGATGGCAGGGGCACAGGAAGGAGGAGAAAGGGAAAGGTAAAATCAGGATACATTGTATGAGAAGAGAAACCTATTTTCAATAAAAGGGAAAGATACACGAAAACAAAAACATAAAAATAAATAACAACCCCCGCCCCCTCCCCAGCCCTTATCAGAGATCTGTAGTAAGAACACCTTGTTTTCCTTCTAATTTTTGTTAGTGGTTTTGGTTTTGGTTTTGGTTTTGGTTTGAGACAGGATCTAACTCTGTAGCCCTGGCAGGCTGGAACCCACTGGGTAGACCACACAGGGCCTGGAACTCACAGAGATCCCACTGTCTCTTCCCCCAAGCACCATGCCAGCTTCTTTATCTGACTTTCTGATGTATTTTTCAGCTACTTTAGTTTCACATGGTTATTTAGGCTCATTTGGTTATGGGTTTGGTTTGATTTTAGACAGAGTTGTCCTCCTATGTAACCCAAGTTGGCCCAGCCCATGACACACACACTTCATGTCCTTGGTGTCCCTAGAGCTGAGATTTAAGTCATGAGCCACCACACCTGACTGCATTCTGTGTGTTTTCAAACCTTAGAAGTCTCTTATATTGCAAAATGTGACAAGACTTGATTTATCTTAGGTCTTTTGTTTGATGAATTAGGTGTGCAGTTGCAATGAAGAGTTCTGGAATTTTTGGTTAACCATTCAATTTACTGTGCATATTTTATCCGAGGGGGTGGTGTGGCCATTGGAAGCCAAGTGCCTTCATGGCAAAAACCAGAATTCAAATCCAGGCTTTCTGACTTTTGATCCAATACGTCTATTGAGGTTTTCTTCCTATGACAATTAATATACAAAATCAGCTTCCCAACAAATAACCCCCAACACACAGGAATAAACTAAGGTTCTTCATATTTTCTTTAACTTTTTTGTTTAGCCTTTCTAATTTTTTTTACTGACTTATTTCTTAGGGAAGGTTTTACTCTATTGTCTAGTCTAGCTTCCCAAAGGCCAGGGTTGCAAGTGTAACCTACCGTGCTGACTCCTTTCGCCTTGCCTGCTTGCTGCCACTCCCATTCTTCTCATAGCTAGGTGAGATAAATCAGTTTTAAGATTTAAGATTTAAGATTACAGGGTTTCTTTACAATAAACAAATCAGCTGGGGGTGGGGGGTGAGGGGGTGGGGGTGGGCAGGCACACCTTTAGGACAGCCAGGACTACACAGAAACCCTGTTTCAAAAAACAAACAAACAAAATTACAATAAATAAATCTATTCCATTACCACTGACATAGTAGTTCCTTTTAGAGGCTGTCCATAAAAGAATACAGTGGTGGTTACACTATTTCACATTAGGTAACACTTATTTTCATCAAGGAATTGAGAGATTTCCCTGCTCAGGCAGCTAAGAGCGAACTGATGGAAAAGGCCACGTGCCCTATGTGCCCAGAAGTTTAAGGCATGATTCTCTTCCCCTGGTGCCTACAAGCCAACCTCATGAGATCCTATGTCCATGCCCAGCCCTCGTGGAAGCTAGGAGCACCTGGGTGTGGTGATGCCTGCCTCTAATCCCAGAACTCAGGCAGGGAAGGAGGATCTTTTGAGTTCAGAAAGAATTGCAACCACCTGCTGAGTTCTCTCACATGCTTAGACGCTGAAAGGTGGGAGATGAGAATATTCTCCGCCCTCCCCAACACGATCCTTACCTTGTCATTTTAGTTGCTGCTCATTTTCTCTCTCAATCGTAAGTTGTTAGTCTAATTTCATTAGCAGACAGATAATCGTGTGCATTGGGCGATGGTGGCGTGCTATGGCTTCAGGGCAGTCTGATTCTAACTGCACCATTATGTTTTTAATGGGAGACATTTCCATAATAGTTCTGTGTAGTGATTTCTAGTGTATCAGCACATGTGCGTGGTGTGTGTGCGTGGTGTGTGTGTGTGTGTGTGTGTGTGTGTGTGTGTGTGTTGTCCTTCCCTTTCAACTACGTGTGTACTTTGTTGTGTACAAGGTTTTTCTGATAAAATGTAGGAGCTAGTAGAGGAGGCACATGGGCTTCAGGGCGTGAGTACATTCCTCGTAGGCCACAGAGTCAGTCACAAGTGGTAACCGATGACCCCATGTAAAGGAAGGAAAAGACTTAAGACTGATTGGTCTACAATTCTGCAATTAGCATCCTGGATAGCTGTCGAAGTCAGAGGGGGTGCCAACTACCACCATTTCATTTACCAGACATTATATAAATTCTTTCTTTCTGTTTTGCAGTTTTTTTTTAAGTGTGTGATGTGTATGTATGCGTATGTAGTGTGTATGTATGTGTATGCTGTGTGTGTGGCCTATGCTCACAAGTGTTTGTAAACAACATATCTTCCGGTGCCCAGAAAGGCTGGTAGATCATCAGATCCCCTGGTGTTGATGTTACAAGTGGCTGTGATTTCTGATGTGGACTCTGGGACCTGAACTCAGGTCCCCTGGAAGAGCAGAAAACATTCTTAACTGCTGAGCCATCACCCCAGCCCTGAATTCCCTTAATGTCCTGGTTGGTGGTCCATTCTGTTCATCTGTTGTCTACATATATGTAGCATTCAGTTGCAGGTTATAGTTGTTTTAGCCATTATTTCAGAAATGAGTTAACTTATATCCCAGACCCAGGCTACGTAATGTTTCATTGTGTATATTGATGACTTTTTTTTTAATGCAGCCTTTAGCGGTTTATCAAATAGTTGTGGGTGTGAGTCAGTTCATGCTCACTGGGTTTCTGGAAAGTGATTTGGGAAATCATTGGATGTCAGGAGAGTAAAGCCATTGTTAATTAAGAACTGTTAAGTGAGAAGGACCATCCCAGCTACATTTAATGACAGCTGCCGAACACTCCAGTTTATTAACCAGACTGTCTTCCCCTGCTCCCTCCCTGTCAGCTCCCAGATGGCTCAGAGATACCCCTTCCTCCCATCCTGTTGGGTAAGCTGGGCAGCGACCCCCAGAAGAAAACAGTGTGCATTTATGGGCACCTGGACGTGCAGCCTGCGGCTCTGGAGGATGGCTGGGACAGTGAGCCCTTCACCCTGGTGGAGCGGGATGGTAAGAGGGGAAAGTCTCTGCACTCCAATAAGCCTCTCTGCTGATGCAGCAATCCAAAGCAGAACAAGTCAAACCGAATTTTAGAAGTCCTCGTTTAATGGATACAAAGCTCCCACCCAGATGGCCTTCCAGCACACCCTCTCCCCTCCCCCCAGAGGAGACAGGAAAGAGAGACCAGAAAAACCACACATCTGTTTTCTAGGGGACAGTTTAAATACCCTGTAGGAGTGGTCTTGAGTGTCTCTGGGGGAGGGGTCATCATTTGGTGGGCTTCCTAAGGAAGATGCAGCAGGGTTGGGAGAGAGTTAATGGGGACTTGGGTGGAACTTCCACCAGAACATTCCAGACTCTTTGGGTATATGGATGCCAGGGGCTGGGGTGAAGCTTCCACCATAACAAAGGGCACCTGGTGCTTGCCCACTGAAGTACTCAAAATTAGAGGAATAGTTTTGGAGATGTTACATTTGGAGAATCACTATTATTCCCCTCGGGTTTTCTTTCTGGTACATTTTTAATGGAAGTTTCTCGTTTGTGCCTTGGTTACTGAGAGCTCAGAAAAGTTTTCCTTTTCTTATGACAAGTCCTTGGTGGGAGCCCACCAGGCCTCCCTTCAGCCCTAACAGGTTTCCAGATCATCCATTCCAAATTGAGGCTGCATAGTCCCCCGAAGGCCACAGCCTCTCCTTCTTACTTCCTCTTGTGAAATACACAGCTTCCATTCCCAGTTGTCACTGTTCAGGTCAGGAGAGCCTCTGAGATATAGCACCATCTGCCTTTGTGCCTTGTCCCTCAGGACTTGAATCCCAGGCCCCCTAACTGAGTGTGGAGTCTGCCGCTAGACATGTCCTGACTCCCTGTGGACTGTCACGTGCCTGTGAAATGGGAAAAGATATTTTTACCTAATACCATTGCTGTTGTAACTCCATGGGCACTTGGATTCCTCCTTAGTATCAGACCTACATGTCTGCGTGGTAGTTCATGGTCATGAACTAGCTGTTCATGGACTGTCTGGACTGGGCATCCTCATCTCTCTTCCTTGGGCCCTCTCTCACACACCCTTTGAATAATACCATCTTCCCGCCACCTATACCAGAAACAGGGCTGTCCTGTCCCTGCCTTGTGCCATCTCTAGTCCCTTCCCAGCCTCTGCCCCACACATGTTGAGGATTCCTCAGTGCTGATCCCAATGACAAGGCCACACTCCTTGTAGCCTAACACCTCCCAGCTGCTTCATTTTCATACTCATATTTATATTAGGCAACAAATTGGGATGTGAGTATAGTCTGTAGTGTTCTGTGATGATGTCCATGTGCTTCCGAAGCAACCAGGCTTCCACGTCTTAAATGTTTCCTGGAAACAGATGCTAAATCTCTGTGAATCCTGGTCCTAGCCATTGCTGTGCAAGGGAAAGGGATGCACCCATGTGACTGCCTCTTGGATTGCAAGAAATTCCCTGTGAATTTAGCATAGGGATGGCTGGAGACTCGGGCTCTTAAAGTGAAAATAGCCCTATTGCTCAGCACAGCTGTGTGAGTTTGTGCCTAGGTGTTCACTTGAGAAAAGGTCTTTTCAATTTGTTGTCTCTAACTGGATCTGCTGATTGCTGTTCCAGGCAAGTTGTATGGGAGAGGCTCAACGGATGATAAGGGGCCAGTGGCCGGATGGATGAATGCCTTGGAAGCCTATCAGAAGACTGGCCAGGTACACCCCCACATCAGATTCTGTCCACTCATCAGCTCGTGTGAGTAGAGGTCTAAAGGTCACTAGAGAGGAGAAAGCAAGGCTCCACCTTGGTCAGCAGAGGTGACTTAGATGGAAGATTACAGCTGTTTGCAGTTCTAGAAATCATTAAGCACTTCATTGTCTTACAGGTGCCCAAAGGTCAAGTTATCACCACTCAGCAACATTCTTGCCAACACTTAGAATGTGATCTTTGTTTCTCTCCTTTCTTTCTGTGCTGGAATCAAACCCAGGTCCTCATGCATGCTTGGAAATTCCATACCACTGAGCTGTATCGCCATCCCCAATATGAATTGAATTTTATTTTATTTTATTGTGAATGTTTTGAGGATTTTTTTTTTGTTGCTTATTTGTTTTCCTTATAATTTTGTTATTGTTGTTTTATATTTTAGGCGTTTTTTGTTTTGTTGTATATTTTTTGTTTTTCATGGCAGGGTTTCTCTGTGTAGCCTTGTGTACACTCTGTAGACCAGGCTGGCCTTGAACTCACAGAGATCTGCCTGCCTCTACCTCTTGAGTGCTGGGGCTAAAGGTGTGTGCCACCACCGCCTGGCTTGTTGGCATTTTTTTATTGTTGTTGTTGGTTGGTTGGTTTTGAGACAGGGTCTCACTATGTAGCCCTGGCTGACCTGTAACTCACAGAGCTTCATCTGCCTTTGCTTCCTCCCTAGTGCCAGGTTAGAGGTATGCACCACCACTCCAGCTCCCACTTGTGAGGTTTAGGTGGACTAGTTTGTTTGATACAGAGTCATGTTCCATAACTCAGGCTGGCCTTGAACTCATGACAACCCTCCTTCCTTAGCCTTCAAGTGCTGGGATTGCAGACTTGTGCCACAACCTTGACTAACACAAACTTTCAACCTCTGACTGTACCCATGAGTGTAGTTCCTTGCCAGAATGTAACAGACTTTGTGATATTGGGCAAATTCTTTTCTCTGTGTGCTTTATATTCTCATAAAAAATAAATATTAGATTAGTTTGAGTGTTTTTTTTTTTTCTTTTTCTCAAAGTTGCCAAAATATAGAAAATGGGGTGGGAGGGCATTTTTAGAAACTTAACTCTCTATAGCTTCTAGTATTGTTCCCTACCAGATTCTTTGATTATCATTAGCCTGATTGTGATCATGATGTCTGGATAGTTTTTGCTTATGGATTTTATTTCAGATCATGATGAAATAAGAATAAATACTTTTGTTAAGGTGGAAAATTATATCTGGAAACAGGCTCACATTCTTTATCTGGGATCACCTGCATGATTCCAGATACACACACACACACACACACACACACACACACACACACACACAGCCTGTCCAACAGCTGACCCTGAGAGCTGGGCACAGAAACCAGGAAGACTCAGCAACTGCAGGCCTTCACACAGTGTGGGAGGCCACAAAGGGGAGGGTGCACAGGACAGAGCCCTGAACACCTCTACTTAGAGCTGGTCAGTGTATTGAGGTTCTAAAGATTTCACCTGGGACAGAAGCAGAGGGCAGGAGGGAGCTGGGGCTTTTAGGCTGTGAACCCTGTGGTTCTGTCCTGTGTTACCTGCTCATTCGCAGCTCCTTTGCTCACTTGTGGACAAGCTACCTGCTTCATCCCATGGGGCTAGAAGAACTCCTGGAACATTATGCAGAGCACTTGACCCAGATTCCAGAGCTGTGTTGAGATTCTCACCCAGCACCTCAGGACCTCTTGGTTTCTTATGCAGAGGGATGCTGGCAATGTAGAAGGCCTCCCCAGTGTGGAAAAGGTCTCTCTTAACCATAGCAACAGTGAAGGCTCAGTAATTATTCAAAAAAAAAATTATCTCCTGATTCCTCTTATTTTCTTTATTTGTGTATGTGTAAGTATGAACACTACTGGCAAGTGTTATTGCATGTGGGTACATTTGTACCAGGGTATGCATACATGTGGGGGTCTGAAGTTGAGTTACAGAACATTGAGAGCAGCTATGTTTGTGCTGGGAGTGGAACCCTGGTCCTCTGGAAAAGCAATCAGTGGACCGATATGCGTTGCCCTTCTCTCTGTCTCATGGCTTTGCCTACACTCATTGGCTCACTCTGTGATTGAGGGGATCCCTGGGCAGGGCATACCTAAGCATGGTGTAAGGCTTTCCCTTCCGAACCTGGACTCCCACAGGCCAGTGAGAGAAGATCTCATATTTGAAGCTAAATTTCCAGTCTCTTGCCTGTTGCTTCTGCAAGTAAGGAAACTAACTGTTTTGCTATGTCCCTATCACAGGAGATTCCTGTCAACCTGAGATTCTGCCTGGAAGGCATGGAGGAGTCTGGCTCCGAAGGCCTGGATGAGTTAATTTTTGCCCAGAAAGACAAGTTCTTCAAAGATGTGGATTATGTCTGCATTTCAGACAACTACTGGCTGGGGAAGAATAAGCCATGCATCACGTACGGCCTCCGAGGCATTTGTTACTTCTTTATTGAGGTATGAGCTGAACCCCACAAACTTCGCCTTTTGTCTCGCTAACCCATGAGTCTCTTCGTTCTTTTGTACCTTGACACGGGCAAATACCAAGAAGTTAATCAGACATGAAGGAAGAGCTCAGAGCTTTCCAGGGCCCTTCTTGGATTCCATAATCCATCCTGATACCCCAGGCATGGACTTCTGAGGTCAGAAGTCCAATCTCATGGCAGTTTCAAATTAAGACTGTATTATCCGTGATATTGTATTAGATTAGATGAGATGACAGCAAATGCTAGTCCTTCTAAGACGGCTTGGTCAAGTGAACGCTTGAGAACCCTTCCTTTAAAAGTTACAGTGTTCACATTTTAGCAGGTAAGTGCTAATCCCATGTCTGAGTTTTCCTGAGAGAATGGAGACTCTCTACCAGATGAACAAGGAGTGTGGCAATCTCTGCCACAGGCTGATAGAGACCTTCTCCCACTGGGATGATGATGGTGGGTTTCCTAGTAAGAAAGAACCGATGGCTGTAGCTGTGCTGAGACTATGTGAATGTTACAATTGGTAACATTCTTTCTCTTTATAGATAGGAGTCTAAGCACATAGTGGTTACCTGGCTTGCCTGGTTACAAGACCAATCAGTACTAAAATGGGTCTGAACCAGATCCTGGGGTTTCATGTTGATGGGGTCATGCTTCAGGCTTGGTATTGTCCTCTGAGGAAACATGTGCAGGGTGTCTACAAAATGACAAGATTCTGCCCTTCCTTTTAAAGGGGTTACCAGTGTTAGAGAGGCTTCTCTGTACCATACTTCTATCTGCAGCCAGAATTCCCAGTGCACCTGCAGCCAGCATTCCCAGTGCACCTGCAGCCAGCATTCCCAGTGCACCTGCAGCCAGCATTCTCTATACACCTGCAGCCCAGCATTCCCTGTGCACCTGCAATCAGCATTCTCAGTGCACCTGCAGCCCAGCATTCCCAGTGCACCTGCAGCCAGCATTCTCTATACACCTGCAGCCCAGCATTCCCTGTACACCTGCAACCAGCATTCCCTGTGCACCTGCAATCAGCATTCCCAGTGCACCTGCAGCCAGCATTCCCTGTACACCTGCAGCCAGCATTCCCAGTGCACCTGCAGCCAGCATTCCCAGTGCACCTGCTGCCAGCATTCCCAGTATACATGTGGTCTGCACACCCAGGAGTCCATCTGGTGTCTGGAATTTCTAATTGGGAAATGCCTGCTTTGCTCCTTGGGGGAGCAGATTTGGACTAGAAAACTGTCAGTCTTATAACTGTTCTTTGTCAATGCAATGTCACATAATTAAAATAAGCTCCCACTAAGCCACCAAATAAAGTGACCTTTTGTTTCTGTCCAGGTGGAATGCAGTGACAAAGACCTCCATTCTGGAGTGTATGGTGGCTCAGTGCATGAAGCCATGACGGATCTCATTTCACTGATGGGTGAGCTTAGGGCTGGAGCTGCGTGGGCCAGCACTCTGTCACTTAGGGAAGTGGGCAGGGTACTTTCTATAAGCTATCTGTGTGCATGCCTGGCATGTTTCAGCATCTTTCATGAGCCTACTCAGTCATGTTTCTAATTACGTTTCCTTCCTCTGGGCATGACTTTACTTAAAGGACCCTGTGTTTCATCCCTGCCTCTGCCCCTTCCCGTCCTTGCATCTATCGCATACCTCGTCCTCCCTATCTGTAGAACTGTTCTCCCTCCCTTATCCAGTGGGATGGCCTTTAGTCCCTTAGAAACCCTGAATGCTATCGTTCATGTGAACATGGATTTTACATTTCTCAGGACATCTGCTTTGACCTGTTCCCACTGGCTGTAACTAGGTCCCCTTGTTTGGTCAGCTTCTGGAGAGCAGGAACGACAGCTTCCTTCCAGTATTGTACTAGTATAAAATGACTAAGTGAAGCCATTGTCTCTGTGTAGTTTTCTAACCTCCTTCTCTCATCCTGTGTCACAGGATCAAGGCTCCCGCAGGTGAAGTGACATTGCATCTATAGTAGAGACTGCTCTGTAACACTCAGAGGTCCCCTCACCAGCCTTAGAGGACCTTGTTTCTTGTGGAATGTGCATTGTCAAGAAATGGTGGCTAGTGTGGGTTTTTAGTTCGTGTCCTGGTGCACAACTGGGGGCTAACATATGCACTCTACCTGCTCCTCGGTCTCTCTCTAAAAAGCAGGGGTGAGGAGTGGCCCTGTTTCCTTGAGGCTACTTAACTGACTTACTGGCATAATGCACCCAGGTGCTTCTGCCCTCCTGCTGCTGCCATGTGGCCATTTGCCCTGGTACCTGAGTTCTTAGAGTCAGAACAACTCAGAACACTGGATATGCTCTGCCCCAGCTAAGCACCCCGCCCTCTGCTACTTCCCTCAGGCTGTCTGATAGACAAGAAGGGGAAAATCCTCATCCCTGGCATCAACGATGCCGTGGCTCCTGTGACAGAAGAGGAGTGCAAGCTCTATGACCACATTGACTTCAATATGGAAGAGTTCGCCAAGGATGTGGGGGCTGAGACCCTTCTGCACAGCTGCAAGGTGCTACTTGCCCTCCTGTGCCCCCGCCCCTGACAGACCACCAGGGCTCCATGACAGACATGTACACCACACCTCACAGACAGACATCCAGTGTCAGAGGTTCATCCTAGGAGGGAGGGGTGTGCTCAAGACTCATCAAAAGCAGGGTGTGATCAAGTTGAGAGCTGTTAGGGCTTTCAGATGCCAGGAGCAACCTTTGACCAAGTGGGGGAAGGGGGCCTCTGAGGGATCAGAGCCCTCTCTTGCCATGGGTGCTATATTTGCTCCATTTGAGTTTATGGGCCACATTGTTCCCAGAAGGCCCAGAGATTAAGCTGGAGACAGAAGCTATATGCCATTACTTAATAGGTAGGAGAAAAGTTCTATCTTAATTTATTTCTTGTCTTAGGAGTGTGGCTATCAGTTTGTCACCTCAGTGTAGCCAAGATTATCAGACATTAACAGATCCTGCCTCTTCTGGGTCCTAGGGACAGGACATGAGAGGAACAGGCCAGGCTGGACTTCTAAGTTTCGCCTGTCTCAGAGTCAAAGGAATAAATAACTATAAACGGTTGTGCTATCAGGCAGTCTGGGCACAAGGCTGAAGGGTCTGGCTAAGGGGAGATATCAAGCCTGACTAGAGTCTTATGGGAGTTGCTTCTCAGTCTGACAAGGTCTGAGAGACGAACCGAGACATCTTAGCCTATTGGAGGCTCACAGCACACAACACCAACACCATTCACCATCACTTCTTGAGGCCATTACTGCTGCACAACCCCCCTTTGGAGTAATGTGACATTAATTCCAGTACATTGCCATCTCCTCCATGAGCAGATCTGACCTCTTGTGCTTCTACAGAAAGACATCCTGATGCACAGATGGAGATATCCGTCCCTCTCCCTCCACGGAATAGAAGGGGCCTTCTCCGGTTCAGGGGCCAAGACTGTGATCCCCAGGAAAGTGGTTGGCAAGTTCTCCATCAGACTCGTGCCCAACATGACACCTGAAGTTGTTAGTGAGCAGGTATGTGGGGTCCAGGGCATGAGTGGGGACAGAAGTTGTGGGGTACACACTTGTAAGAACTTTCTCCTGGGTAGAAGAAGCCCCCACATCCTAACTCCTACCCCTCAACATTTGCTGTAATAAGCAGTGTAGAAGCTTGTCAAAGACAAAGGTCATGTGTGTGAGCATTTGTGAACTTCAGACTACTGATGCATGTGAAAATATGACCTCTGACCTCACCCCAAAGATGTAAAGCAAACACTCTTGCATGTGATCATCTGTTAGCTGAAAGTCGCGGAGAGCAGCCTGTCTCAGGGGTGAGAAGAAGGGTGGATCTGGGTGGCTGCAGGTAAGCGGGGCTCATGGAACACAAACCTTGTTGATGAGAGACGTTGTAAAGAGATGAGATGAGAGGCTTCTGGGAAGAGGACACTAGTCCTGTCTCCAGAGGAAAACAGGCAGCTCCCCTAGACCAGCCCCCCACCCCTTGGTTTTGTTTTGTTTTGTGTTTTGTTTACATTTATCATGTATATGAATGCTTTGCCTCTCAGCTCAAATAAATCCCTCGCTCAGGTCCTGTTTCTTGCTGCAGTGATTATACACATCGGTATCCAGCAGCAGAGAACAAAGCTACCCACAGGCCCTTTCTAGACTCCTAGATGCTATATAGACCCATTATGCCCAACTCGTTGTCATGACATCTAGACACCCTGCAGATTCTTCTCATTGAGTCAAATGCTGGATATGAAATACCTTGTGTCTCTTCTGCTTATGGTTTAGGTTTCAAGCTACTTGTCAAAAAAGTTTGCTGAACTGCACAGCCCCAACAAGTTCAAGGTGTACATGGGCCACGGTGGGAAGCCCTGGGTATCTGACTTCAACCATCCTCATTACCAGGCTGGGAGAAGAGCCCTGAAAACAGGTTGGCTGTCCTCTGAGGTAGATGCCAGGTCCCTGAGAGTGTCTGAGGACTCTGTTGTAGCGTGTTGTACACATGACGGTGGAGATGGCGTTGTGAGGGGTCTGAGATGTGAAGAGAGACCCGAGCCTCAGTCTATAGGAGTGGATTCCTGAGCCCAGGGTCTGGACTAAGCATTGCAAAGTGGTGGCTCTCTGGCATCCAGGGCCCAGAGTACATCATTTCTCTTTATTTTACTTTCCCCAGTGTTTGGTGTTGAACCTGACTTGACCAGGGAAGGTGGCAGTATTCCTGTGACCCTGACCTTTCAGGAGGCCACAGGCAAAAATGTCATGCTGTTACCAGTGGGGTCAGCAGATGACGGTGCCCACTCCCAGAATGAAAAGCTAAACAGGTGAGACTGGGCCCTGGGCCTGAGGTTGGGTTGCATCCTTCAGCAGGCAATAGGTCTGTGGTCCCTCCTCTGTTGTCCCATAGGGGTCTGTTAGTGAGAGCTGATGAGAGGCAGGCTTAAGGCCGTGGTAGCGGCAGACTGAAAACAGGATTCGTCCAGCATTCATTGCTCATCACACTCTTCATGTGGCACCCATAAAATACCACTTGTTTATGAAAAGTTACGCTATCATCACTAACCACTCAAGCCCCCTCTGACAGGCCTTCCTCCCACCCTCCTGCAGGTGAAGCAGGGAGGGGGGTACCAGGCAAGCAGACTGCAGGCGCTGTGGGAGGCTACAGCCCTTCATTCACTCCCAGGGTATGAGACAAAGTTCTAGACCAAGGCCAGGACTTGTAGTAGTTGTTTTTGTTTTGTTTTTGTCTCATTTGGGGGCCTGCCTTCCAGCTCCCAAATAATGAATTCCTGACCTTAGCTTGGCTTATCCCATCTACCTTTTGCCTCTGGGCTTTTACTTTTCTCTATTCTATACACTGTTTTTTTCTTCTTACTCCATAGCTGGCAGGGTAGCTAGCCCCCGGCATCCCCCTCTCTTCTCCTTTTCTCCCTCCTCCCTCTTCTCCTTTTTCTTTTTCTTTTCTTTCTCTCTGCCTGGCAGCCCCACCTATCCGCTCTCCTGCCTAGCTATTGGCCGTTCAGCTCTTTATTAGATCAATCAGGTGTTTTAGACAGGTAAATAACACAGCTTCACAGAGTTAAATAAATGCAGCATAAAAGAATGCAACACATCTTCGCACCATTAAACAAATATTCCATAGCTTAAAAGAATACCACACATCTTTAACTAGTATTCCACTAAGGACTGGTAACTGTAGTAAGGAATGGTGGGAGATGTCACATCAAACTTGTACTTAAAAATTGCCAGGCTGAATTCTACAGCCAAACCACACTTCCAGCTTGAGCCGGGGTGCTCCCAAGAGACAAAGCAGTAGGAAGACTCACTGCCCACCTGGATGCTGACTCCTCAATCAGCTGCTGATAGGTGGTGGTGGTTGTTGTTTTCTCTACTAGGCACAACTACATAGAAGGAACCAAGATGCTGGCAGCATACCTGTATGAGGTGTCTCAGCTGAAGAACTGAGAACTCTCGTATTCCATAGAGTGCTGTGCCTGCCCGGAAACAACCTACCCTCTGCCCTCTTCCTTCCAGCTTTCTTAGGGAAGTGGAAGTTTCTTTTCCCTATCTCCCTCAGGTCACAGGCAGACTTGCAAGAATGGAGACACTGTAGAGTCACTGTGTCAGACAGTTGAACATGCTCAGTCCTAAGGCTTACTAGAGACAGCTGACTGGCCCAGATGGGGAGGATGGAGTTCTCAGAGTGGGCAGTATGACTTCCCCCAGAGAAGGTAGCCAGAGGCCAAAAGCTCCAGTCTGGGAGAGGTACTGCCCATCCGCGAGCTTGTGCTGTGACAGCCCCATGGTGACCGCTCACTGTGCTCTGTATCTGTTCTTAAGACCCTTGCTGACCATCACTGGTGTCCCCTCCTGTTGCAGTCCCCTCAACCTGTCCACACAGCCCTAGTGGAAGCGTCAGTCCTGAGCTAGCTACCCTGCTAATAAAGGTGATGATGTGCCTCTGGAGGAATGGCTGGAGCCTCACTTTCTTGGGGAATACACATGCGGGCGTTCACCAGTGCATGGGGATACACATGCCAGTGTTCACTGGTGCATGGGAATACACATGCAGGTGTTCACTGGTGCATGGGGATACACATGCGGGCGTTCACCAGTGCATGGGGATACACATGCAGGTGTTCACTGGTGCATGGGGATACACATGCGGGCGTTCACCAGTGCATGGGGATACACATGCAGGTGTTCACTGGTGCATGGGGATACACATGCGGGCGTTCACCAGTGCATGGGGATACACATGCAGGTGTTCACTGGTGCATGGGGATACACATGCAGGTGCTCATGGTGCATGGGGATACACATGCAGGTGTTCATGGTGCATGGGGATACACATGCCGGTGTTCATGGTGCATGGGGATATACATGCCGGTGTTCATGGTGCATGGGAATACACATGCAGGTGTTCACTGGTGCATGGGGATACACATGCAGGTGTTCATGGTGCATGGGGATACACATGCAGGTGTTCATGGTGCATGGGAATACACATGCCGGTGTTCACTGGTGCATGGGGATACACATGCAGGTGTTCCCTGGTGCATGGGGATACACATGCAGGTGTTCACTGGTGCATGGGTATACACATGCAGGTGTTCACTGGTGCATGGGGATACACATGCAGGTGTTCACTGGTGCATGGGGATACACATGCAGGTGTTCATGGTGCATGGGAATACATGCAGGTGTTCACTGGTACATGGGAATATACATGCGGGCGTTCACCAGTGCATGGGGATACACATGCAGGTGTTCACTGGTGCATGGGGATACACATGCAGGTGTTCATGGTGCATGGGGATACACATGCAGGTGTTCATGGTGCATGGGGATACACATGCAGGTGTTCATGGTGCATGGGAATACTCATGTGGGTGTTGACCAGTGCATGGGAATACACATGTGGGTGTTCATGGTGCATGGGGATACACATGCAAGTGTTCATGGTGCATGGGAATACACATGCAGGTGTTCACCAGTGCATGGGGATACACATGCAGGTGTTCACTGGTGCGTGGGGATACATATGCCGGTGTTCATGGTGCATGGGAATACACATGCAGGTGTTCACTGGTGCATGGGAATACACATGCGGGTGTTCATGGTGCATGGGGATACACATGCAGGTGTTCATGGTGCATGGGGAATATACATGCAGGTGTTCATGGTGCATGGGGACACACATGCAGGTGTTCATGGTGCATGGGAATACACATGCAGGTGTTCATGGTGCATGGGAATACACATGCGGGTGTTCATGGTGCATGGGGATACACATGCGGGTGTTCATGGTGCATGGGGATACACATGCGGGTGTTCATGGTGCATGGGGATACACATGCGGGTGTTCATGGTGCATGGGGATACACATGCGGGTGTTCATGGTGCCTGGGAATACACATGCGGGTGTTCATGGTGCATGGGAATACACATGCGGGTGTTCATTGATGCATGGGGATACACATGCAGGTGTTCACTGGTGCATGGAGATACACATGCAGGTGTTCACTGGTGCATGGGGATATACATGCAGGTGTTCATGTTGCATGGGGAATGCAATGCATTCTCCTTACCCTCTTACCCTGGAATCACAGCCAGGATATCTTCAGGAGCCTGATGTCTGACCCCTGCTTAGCTCCTTCTTAACCACCGCCGTCCCAGTCCCCATCAGTGCTTTCAGAGATGCATGCCCCAAGGAAACAATCTGGTATCTTATCATTTCACATGCCTGTGTTACTCAAACTGTTGAACTGTCTCTTCGGGTCTGTGCAGTTGGATTCTTGTGTCTAGTGAAGAGATGTAAACTGTATTCAATGCTAGTGAAATGGTCCGCATTCACCAACAATGTTTCCTGAGGAAATTGTGCTGGGGTGGAGACAGTTCCTCCCTTGTGAGTATTTACAGCTCGTCTCCATTGTTTCCCCACAGCAACAAGCTGGCCCATGGGAAGTGCACAACTGCCTTGTCTGGTTTAAAAAGGAGAGAACTACACTTGATCTTAGCCAAAAGGCCTAGAAGTGATAGAGATGGATCAGTGGTTAAGAGCACTGGCTGCTCTTCCAGAGGTCCGAAATTCAATTCCCAGCAACCACATGGCCCTAAATTTGATTCCCAGCTCACAACCATCTATAATGAGATGTGGTGCCCTCTTCTGGACTGCAGGCATACATGCAGGCTTAACACTGTACATAATAAATAAATAAAAAAAAAAAAAAAAAAAAAAACTTTTTGTTATGCCCAGATCATGGAGTCCCCCAAAGACCACCAAGGAGTCCAAATCCATATACAAAGAGCCTTTATTCAAGCTCGAGCTTGGACCCTCCACGTGTCTGACAAAGCAGTAGGAGATCAGAGAGCCTTCAGCTCAGAGTTTTTAATCACAGCAGAGGTTGGGTTGAGGGGTTTCTAAGGCTCAGGACCCGTGATTGCCTGACATTTGTCTTGGGTTGTCTTAGTGAAAGGGAATGGGTATGTGCTGGGCTAAGGGACTTAGAGATCCTATCTACAACGGTTGGAACATTAGGTATTTCCTTTGGAATGTTAGGTATTTTCCCTTTGGATGCTGATTGGCCCATTCCCGGGGTGTGCCTGAGTGGTCTGAGTTCCTGGAGTGAGGTGTTGTCTTAGAGTAAACTGAAACTCAGGCCTACTTTCTGGCTGGTCCCTATTTAGCCTGTCATGGCAGCAATGTAGCCAAGCTGCCCTGGGCCCTACACTTTTGCCACCACATTGCTGACCTCGAAGAGAGAGACTGCTGTCCTGGAGAAATATGGAGGCTCTGCATGACCTAGAGAAAGTCTGGAGGACCAAAAATTAAAATTAATAAGAGTTTAAAAACTTGGGCCCTGAAAAGAGAACGTGTAATGACTGGGAATGTCATGGCTGGCACCTCAGCCCTGCTCTCAGAGAAGGGGAGGTAACCCTCCACCACTTGGGTCAAAGTTCCTGTCTTCGAATTGCTGATCTTAAGGTTGTAAAGATTCCCCAGTCCAGGAGGATAACTGACAGACCCTGTGACCCCGTAACCCTGTAACCCTGCAACCCTGCAACCCTGCAACCCTGCAACCCCGTGCCCTGTCTTATCTTACTCAAATGTATCTTGCTTTGAAAGACCCCAGGAGGCTCAGGTACCCAGGATTTCTGCCCAGGACTGCAACCACCCCAATCACCAGGCAGAGGCAAAAACTTGATGCAAACAGCAAGAGGTTTTATTGCAGTTGTTTAACGAGCTAACCCCATGTTAGCTTGGGCCTTTCATCCATCTACCATACCAGATGGCTGGGAAAGACGCCGAGAAGCCACAGGGTAGAGATCTTATAGGGCAGCGTAAGGGGAGTATCTAGGGGTACACACAGGCTCAGGATTGGTGTGCCTCCAGGCTTGGAGGACTTGCCCTGTGTTGATTGGTCAACTGGTTGTTATGGCCCATAGGCCCTCCCAGGGTGGTTGCTATGCTCTGCACATCATTGCTGTGCACTTTCCTTAAAGCACACCCAGAGCCATAAAGCATAGCACTACCAGCTAACTTCTGATTGGTTCCTTGCCTCGAGGCAGGCATCTGACCTCCTAGTGACCAAGATAAGGTCAGGCAAGCACGTGTTGGGCTGTTATGGCTGCCAAAATGGGGAGCTGGTCCCTTCAGCTTAAAATATATAGTTAGTGATTTACTCTGTACTTTGTATGACCTTAAGTAACCATGGAAACTCTGAAATTTGTGGCCTTCAACTTTATGGTCTGTACCTTTAAAAGCTCTTTTTGGTTGGTTGGCATCTCATTTCCCCACCATGGAGTGCGATCCAAGCTGGCCAGCTTGAACAATAAAAAGAAACCTTTTGTTTTAACATTGGAAGTGTCTGCTCCTTGGACTCCGGGAACCTGGCACAAGTCAAGTTGTTTCTGTCCTTATTTCTTTCTGGAATCTGGGTCAGAACTAGCGATGCAGGAAATGCTGGGAGTTCTGATGGCTGTGCGTTAATTAGTGAGGATACAAGATAGACTGTGGCAGCCTCAACCACCAAGGCTTTGAGTCTCAAGTAAAAGGTGGTGCATCAGGGCTGGCATGGTGGCTGCTCTGTCTTTGGAGCCCAGGATCCTTCTGCTCCTCTCTTCACTGTCAGTTTCACCTCATAGGCCTTGATCTAGCCACCACCTCCTGCTGGAGCAGCCTGTGGGACGGGGCAAAAGGGGAAGCAGGTAGTGCTTTCCTTGGGCACAAGCCAGGATTAGTTTGCATTTAGTTCTCCAGAGAGTAGTCTCGAGGCCACCATGACCTGAATGACAGGCAGGAAACAGGTCTGTGAGTATGGGACAGGAGAAATAGTTCAGCAGTTAAGATCACTTGCTGCTCATCCAGAGGACCAGTGTTCTGTTCCTAGGACCCCCATCAAGGAGATGAAAATTGCCTGTAACCCCAGCTCTAGGGCATCTGACGTCCTCTTCTTACTCTGCAGATACTCACACACAGATGTATACATGTGAGCACGTGCACACTTGCGCACACACACACACACACACACACACACACACACACACACACACCACACACATCACACACACAGACACACTAAAATAGCCAGGTATGGTGGCACATAACCTTTAACCTCAGCACTCAGGAAGCAGAGGAAGGTGGATTTGTGAGTTTGAAACCAGCCAGGGTAACATAGTGAGAGCCTGTCTAAATAAACAAATAATTGTCCTAGTTAGCTCTTTTATCAACGTGACACAAGCTAGAATCATATAGGAAAAAGAAGGAACCTCAATTGAGAAAATCCTCAATTGAGAAAATGCCCCTACCATATTATCATATGGGCAAGCTTATGGGGCATTTTCTGTTATTTATTTATTTATTTATTTATTTATTTATTTATTTATTTATTTTTGTTTTCTGGTTTGTTTGTTTGTTTTGTTTTGTTTTGTTTTGTTTCCGAGACAGGGTTTCTCTGTATTGTTTTGGAGCCTGTCCTGGAACTTGCTCAGTAGACCAGGCTGACTGCGAACTCACAGAGATTCACCTGCCTCTGCCTCTGCCTCCCGAGTGGCCCAGCTGTGGGACATTTTCTTAATGATTGATACAAAAGAGCCCATCCCATTGTAGGTGGTGTCACCCCTGGGTTGTCTTAGTTAGGGTTTCTATTGCTGTGAAGGGACACCAAGACCATGGCAACTCTTATAGAGGAAAACATTTAATTGGGGTGTCTTGCTTACAGTTTCAGAGGTTCATTCCATTATCATCATGGCAGGGAGCATGGAGGTGCACAGGAAGGCGTGGTGCTGGCAAAGTAGCTGAGACTCTTACATCTTGCAGGCAATAGGAAATCGACTGAAATACTGGGCAGTATCCTGAGCATAGGAAACCTCAAAGACTGCCCCCACAGTGACAGACTTCCTCCAACAAGGCCATACCCACTCCAATCAAGCCACACCTCCTAATAGTTACACTTCCCAGAGATTATGGGGGTCAATAACACTAAAACTACCATATTCCCCCCATAAGTTTGTAACAATATCTAATGCAAAATGCATTTAGCCCAACTTCAAAAGTCCCCATAGTCAGCTGGGTGATGGTGGCACACGCCTTTGATCCCAGCACTTGGAAGGCAGAGGCAGGCCTGTGAGTTCGAGACCAGCCTGGTCTATAGAGTGAGTTCCAGGACAGTCAGAGCTGTTAAACAGAGAAACCCTGTCTCAGAACTGCCCCACCCGCCAAAAAAGGTCCCCATAGTCTAACACGGTCTCAACAATGTTTTAAAATCCAAAGTTTGAAGTCTTTTCTGAGATTCATGCACTCTCTTAACTATAATCCCCTGTAAAATCAAAATCAAAAAGCAGATCACATACTTCCAACATATGGATATACATTACCATTCCAAAATGTAGAGAAGGGATCATACCAAGGAAATACTAGACCAAATCAAAACCAGTTGGGAAAACTCCAAACTCTGCATCTCCATGTTTGATGTCAAAACACTCTTCAGATCTCCAACTCTGTTCAGCTTTGTTGACTGCAACACACTTCTTTCTCTCGGGCTGGCTCCACTTCCTGTTAGCAACTCTTCTTGGCAGATATCTCATGACTCTGGCATCTCTAACACCTTGGCTTCTCCAAGACAATCCCGGGTTCAACTTGACAGCTTCATGCAGTGGTCTCTGTAGGCCTCCATTCAGGGACACCCCCGACATATGCCTGACCTCAGCAGCTTTCCTTAGTCTCGGGGGCAAATTCCATAACCCATTTCTTCTATCCTTATCTGTAAAGCCAGAACCATGTGAAGACAGAGACTAGGGCAATCGTCTACAAGCCAAGGAGGAACCAGGACAGCCATCATCCATCAGAAACTTGAGTGGCAGCCAGGGGTTTGGGCAGATGCATCGAATCATGGTACACAGCCTGACAAAGACCTTATTTCAAGAGAAAAAGAGAAGGAAGATGGAAAGAAAAAGTGGAGGAAGAAGTGACCAAAATAAAAGAGGAAAAGGAAAAAGAGGGAGGTGAGGCAAAGAAGCTGAAACAGAGAAAGAATATGAGTAGGCACAGGAGGAAAGGGGGAGGAAGGAGGGGAAGAGGAGGGGAGGAGGAGGAAGAGAAGGTGAAAGCAGACACATAAGAATAAGAAGGAGGAAGAAGGGAACAAAGAGAAGGCAGCAGCTGAGGAGAGGGGCTAGGAACAGATTCTTCCACAGAGCCACAGAAACCACCGGCCCTGCCCACATCTTGGTCTTCAGATTGGAGCCAGCACACATCTTTGTTGTTTAAATGACCTGGTGAGGTCCTTTGTTAGGCCACCGAGGCACCAGAGCCCCTCCTGTAGCATTGCATCTACAGAGCCTCAGCAGCACAGCTCGTGTCCGCCTCCTGCAGTGGAGGCGGCATGGCCTTTGCCTCCACTTGCAGTCCTCAGGTGCTGGGACTCAGCACTAGCCCCCTAGTGACATGTCCAGGATCAGTGGGCCTCTGGTAGCATCAAATGACTTGGGCTGGGCCACCTCATCTGTGCACAAGGAACACACTGTCCCTCAGTGGGAGAGTTGAATGAAGCGTCTTTGTTTTCCAGAGGTGACTAGATCTACTGATTCAGAGGACCCTTCATTCCAGGGTCATGGTGGGCCAGGGCAAGCCAGGGCATAGGGATGTTTAATGAGACCCACCCAAGTCCTGAAGGACTTCCTTTTCCATGTTCCTTGGCATCAGAGCTGTGCAGAAGACTTTGGAACTCCGGCCCAGTGGACCCCAAGCTAGGGACAATGGTGAGTAGGACTCACAAGGCCAGCCACCAGCCTAGAGTATACATGCCGAGCCACTTCCTGACTGAGCAGTCAGATGTCACAAGCCCCCTGTAACATACATTCTTAGGTGCATGCTAGCCCAGCCCAAGACATGTTTGGCATTATTTGTCATGGTAAGCCTGGATGCTTACATGTTCTTTAAAACAAACAAACAAACACAATATTTTCAAGTAGTTAATGTTCAATTTTTTTCATAAACTCAGCCATCTGAGTTCTTTGAATATGAACATTTCAAGCCACGTTGTACTGTCTATCAGTACTTCACCCCTTTGGACAGCCAAGTTCTAGCTTGTGGATGTGTCACGTTTTATTTATCATTTGCTGACAGACTGACATGTAGGTTGTCCTCTCTTTTGACCAGAATGAATGATGATAGTATAAATATCTGTGTAGAAGTTTTTGTGGGGATATGATTTCATTTTTCTTTTATCTGTAGGGCTGGGGTGGAATTACAGGGTCACATAGTCTCCACCCCCCCCCACACACACACCTCTGTGTCTAGGCTGAGCAAGGTATCTCTCCATATAGAATGGGCTCCACTAAGTCAGTTTGTGCATTAGAGTTAAATCTTGGACCCACTGCCAATGCCTCATATATTGTCTGTCACACCATTGTCACCTATATTAAGGGAGAACACACAGCTTTTAATGAAGAGAGGCCATTGTCCTGCACCAGCTGAGTTTCAGCATAGCAGATGGTTAAACAGTATCCCAGAGATCCTAGGAGAACCACAGGGGTTATTCAGCACAATAGATGGTTAAACTCTGTCCCCAGAATCCCCCTGGTAGCATCTTGGAAGAACCACGGGATCCTGGAGTTCCAAAGATTCACCTATCAGCAACTTTCTAGTTCAAAAAGCAGTGGAGAGATTGCAGCTGGGTGTGGGGAGGGGGGTGGAGGAAGGGTGGGGGAGGGGGCAGTCACCTCAACTTCTACCTGCTCAAAGTGAGGATAGACTCAGAGGCTGTCCCCACTAACCCCCCCCCCAGTCCACCTACTGAGTAGGAGGGAGACATTGCCAGAGCGTCGTTCTGTGACAGGTGCTCCAAGCCTGCTTGGGAAAGGCATCGCTGTCAGCTGCCTCCCTGGGAGCAGGTGCCATCTTCTGGCTGGTGGCACCTCTGAGCAGTTACCATCTGCTGCCCAACAGAGTCTGTCTGGGACACCTGCTCTGAAGGCATCATGATTTGGCCAGTTTATGCCATGACTTCCAGGCCCACACCCAGTTCTCTCAGAATAACCTGTGTGGACAGAAATCTACCAGCAACTGAGGCTTTTCTGGTGCTGGGAGCTGGGTTCCTAGAGAAGTGGCTGAAGAAGGAGGTATCTACAGAGGAGCCCATCCTGTGTCCTCCTGACACCTGTCTCCATTTTTCTCAGCCCTAGAGCAGGGGCGTTTGTCATTTATATGCCGGGGACTACACAAGCTACAATCCATTTAGTCTTCCTGTTTCAGGACAGACAGGGGAATGTGCTAGCCAAGGCTTGAACTTTAAAATATCCCTGTCTTGTGTCAGCCCTCCACACACTGAAGTAAGTAGGAGGCACGAGATTTCTGTCCCCAAAGCACAATGCCCCAGTGTCCAGTAACTCAGTCACTCTTTCAAGAAGTCCTCCCTCTCCAGAAGGATATTGGGTGGAACAGAGGGACTTCAGTGGCACACATGTGGCCCAGAAAAAGACACCCAGCTTCCAGCAGTCAACAGCATATCAAGTCAGAAACTACCCCTGCAGAACCCCAAAGGAATGAGATCCAGCAGACCCCGAGGGCAGAGATTCAGTGTGTGGAAGAGGAGAGCACTGGGAAAAAAACAGCTTATACAGAGTTCCCCAGGATCGCAGGTCACAGGGAAACACCAGCCTGGCCAAGAGCAACCTCTATGCCCCAGGGTCCCTGAGTCCAGAGTCTAGGTGTTTGCTTCCCCTCCAGATGTAATAGAGTAAGGCAGAAGAGACCAGTTACTAGACACTGATTTAGTGACTTACTCAATACAATGCTTGCCCTGCCTATTTGCCAAGCATGACATCACTTGCTACCAAGAAAGTTATGGAGAAATAGCCCTTTGACTGCCAATACTCTTTGATAAAGCCTCACCTACTTTGCTGCCCCACCTCGTGGTTCTGGAGCATAAAATGGGAATTCCAACCAGACTGTGCATTAAGGCCTTTCAGAAGCCAGCCTTGCTTCAGTCCACCAGTGGCATCTCCTCTTTTCTGCTCTCGTCCGTGGCAGAACACCTGGACCAGCTCTTACCCAGCTCAGCCCTTTACACTAGGCCCAGACACCACACAGGAGCACTGTTCAGATCTACCACCAGGCCCTGGCCTTGCTGATCAGGTGGCTGATTTTGGATCTTCCACTCCTGGTATCAGGGCCATAAATAAGTATGAGCAATTCCCAGTCTCAAGGCAGAAGACACCCAGGTCAAAAGCAAGCCTCTTAAGATAAGCAATCAAGAATCCCAGCTTTTGAGCCCTTCTTATCTTCAGCTTGACCTTGTTGCACTGAGGAAAGTCCACATTGGGTGATGGACAGCTCTCTACATGGAGCTTGTTCTGGGGAGACCTAGTCAAGGCCAGGTTATAGAGACATTACCTTCTGGAAAGTTCAGTTGTGAGTTCTGGTCAAGATACCATCCACCCTAAAAACCCCACTTCAAAACAAAGCAACACCGTGCACCTTAGCATTTTAATCAAAAGCAAACCCATGTTTCTGCCAAATAGCAGAGCTGCAGCTTGGCTGGCCTTAGTCTAAAGAAGCCCAGAATGAAGAAGAGAGGCTCTGTCAGTCTGTCCTAAACAGTGAGATCAAGCAGACCACAGCTTATCTGGCCTCTGACATACAAGCTACACATACCTTCTCTAGGGCTGAGAGCTCATTGCATGTAGAACCCCATGAGCTCCAGCCCTCTGGGTTACATTGTTCCAGACTCTGAGCCAACAACATGAACTCCGGACCTGAATTGGACACCTTAAACCAGGAGGCTACCATAGCCTCTGTAAACACAATAGTTACAGAAAAGTAGAATAAAACATCTGCCATCGAATCGGAGCCCACAAGATGAAATTCTGATGGGTTCAAAGATGGGACAGGAAAAAAAAGTAACCCAATCCTCCCAATATAATATTAGAAGCCTAGCCAATACCTATCGCAAAAGGCAGACTGACAAAAGAAACACATAGCACAGTTATTAATGTTTACAGAGCCAGCCAAACAGGAAACCCATAGAAAGGGCTGCAGGTTGACACCTAAATACTTTGTGTGTGGGGGTGTGTAGGGGTGTGTATTGGGGGATGGGGAACAAGTGAGGGCTTGAAGAGCCATTGTAAGGCCGTAGGTGCTGTTGAGAAGAAATTGCTGGGAAGCACACAAAATGACTTGGGGCAAAGTTGCCCTGGGTTCTGGGCCTGCTGGTTGCTTTTCAGCCTTGTCCTTTCCTTGGTCAGTAGATTTTAAGTTGCTTGTTCGTTGTAGCCAGGGAAGTTCACTAAAACCCCTGTCTGCATTATTGAGGAAGAAGACCAGAGGAATCTCAGGACTGGGAAGGCAGGAGGCTGGCCATAGAGACCAGGTTCTGAGCTGTTCTCCAGCTCAACCCATCAAAGTGCCACACTCAGGGTATGTTGTCTGAGCCACCAAAATAGGAAAGACAAACAATAAAGTGGAATCACTATACTCAGGTAAAGAAGTCACCCTCCTCAGAGACTCTAAATAGATTTTAATGTTGCTACTGTGTCACACCCAGATGACTGACTGTGCCTGGGTCATTAGTGAAAAAGAGACCAACTCTCCCTGTTAAATTTGATGCCTGTCTTGTTTGTTTGTTTGTTTGTTTGTTTTCTGTGAAAAAAACAGAGTCTATTTCAGACAGAGAACATATGTGAGTGTGCCCACCCTGAACCCTCCTATGTGCCTGTGCTGGATAGCCACCTGTCAACCTGACAGAAGCCGTTACCTGGTTCAGAGCCATGGGCAATGTAACAGTGGTGTCCTGTCTTTTGGAGAGATGTTCAGCTAGTCATCCCTGTTGATCACAAAAGCAGGTGTCTGGTCGTCTCACCGGGGTTCACTAGTCTGTTGGAGTAGGGCCTGTACTTCTGTCCAAATGGCAATTCATTTCTCTCTGGTGTTATATACTCCAACTCACTCCAGTGTCTTTCCTTCAAGAGGAGAGCATTCTTGATTTGGGAGGAACCATCCAATCCCCACATCTACACAGATGCTATATAAGTACCTAGGGAGAACCTTAATTAATTAATTCAAGCTCTGAACCAGGTAGCTCCTGGATTTGAATAAGTATTGTTCTAGTTGTCCATTATCAATAGAAATATAGTTTGAATCAATTATCTTTATTACAATCAACAATGGTTTGTCAGTTATACAAGGGAAATGGTAAAGGGAATAGCTGTACTATGAGATTCAATCAGTAGACAGCTTAGAGAAATAGATTAGATATGGATTCTAGCAGAGAAATGGTGAGTTTGTGCAATGTTGCTGTCAGCCCTAACTATGCAACTTGCAGTGGAACAATCACTAAGGCCCTTCTGGGTTAGCCTGTTTTAGTCAACAAATTAGCTGAGAATTTGGGTATGGATGATTCCTTAGCTAGCCTTATGGTGGAGCTTACTTAGTATTTCTGTAATCATACTTCTTGAAGGCATGAGTCACCTTTAGGGGCTTTTAGAAGCTTCTAGATTGTTTGACTTTGGGGTAAAAGAGGGAAAGACACACTGGGTAGGAAGAAAGTATACGTGGAACATAGACACCTTTTCTGGAGACTGACTTCCTGTGCTGCTTTGTCCATCACAGATTTCCATGAAAAGTCCCTTTGAAAGCCCTGGAGCATATACCACCAAAATCTACCTTCCTCCCTCCGTCCTTCCCTTCCTTTCTCTTTCTTTCTTTTTTTGTTTGTTTTTGGACAGGGTCTCTCTATATAGCTCTGGCTGTCCTGGAACTTACTCTGTAGGCCAGGCTGCCCTCGATCTCACAGAGTTCTGCCTGCCTCTGCCTCCTGAGTACAGGGATTAAAGATGTGTGTTCTCATGCCCAGTTTCCCACCAGTAATTATTTAGATAATATTAAACCATCTAAGATTTGGGGCACCCCTTTTTGTTTCTTTATTATTTCTTTATATAGTAAGTCTTGTCACTTGTTATTAATGAGATTCCTGTCCTCCCAGATTTTTCTGAATCTATATACTACTCTCCAAAGGCATGGTTAGAGTTGGTATAGATGACTTTTTCTTTTAGGTATATTAGGGCTTGGTGGAGAGCAAAAAATTCAGAAGCTTGAGAAAATCATTTAGGTTTTCATGTCTGTCTTAGGTTTCTGTTCCTGGGATAAAGATTATGAGCAAAGGCAACTCAGGGAGGAAGGGTCTACTTCATCTTAGAGTTGGAGTTCACTGTGAATGACAGTCAAGGCAGGAACCTAGAGAAGGGCTGCTTACTGGCTTATTCTGTTTGTTTTCTTATACACCCCAGGACCACCTAACCAGGGGGTAGGATCACCCACAATTGGTTGGGCACCTCACACATCATTAATCAAGAAAATGCCCCACAAGTTCACCTACAGACTAATGTTATAGAGACATTTTCTCAGTTGAAGTTCGGCCACTGATTGGTTGCCTACATTTAGGCCATCCTGTAGGTACAGGGTCAAAGAGATTAGAAAAGAAGGTGGCTGGTTGTCTCTGGCCCTGTGGTCACGAGTTAAGACTCTAAAGACTGTTCCTCTGTTTATGCTTACAAACACATGAAAGGGTTTCTCAAGTATAAAACAAGATATTTCTTCAGCTTCTGGACAAGCTTGACCTTATCAAGGCACCATAGAAGGGGATTGGCTCTTCCAGGAGTTTGAGATAAAGGTCTCAGGTTTTAAAGGTTAAAGAGTCAATCTACATTCTACAGTAACCAGCTAGTCCAAAATTTTTCTGAGGTCTGTTATTTTTTTAATCTTTTAGATTTATTTTATTTTATATGTATGAATGTTTTGCCTGTATTACATGCATGCCTGGTACTCACAGAGGTCAGAAGAGGGCATTGGGTCCCCTAAAGCTAGACTTATGAGGGACTTCTGGGGGTGATTGTGTGATGAGAAACAAACCCAGGCCCTCTGTAAGAGCCACGAGTGATCTTAACCTCTGAGACATCTCTCTAGACCCATCTAAGACACCCCTTCAGCACTCTTTTTTTCTAGAAGGAAGTGGCAAGTTCATCATTCCCTCTGTTCATTCAGGGCCAATCTTCTTTTTCTCTTGATAATTAAATGTCCTAAATATGGGACTTTGTTTTCAATGAATTGTAATTTTTCTCTGAAGATTTTTAGGCTCTTTTGTTCCCTGTCTTCATTCCTCTTGGGATGTCACAGCAAGAGGCCATCCATGTACTAAATCAGGTTTGCCAGGAGGAAGCTCTCTACCATCTCTGGTTTTGTTGTTGCTTGTTTTACTTTGTCTGGGTTTTCCCATGTAGCCCTGGTGGTGTAGAACTTGTTATATAGACCAGAATGGCCTCCAACTCACGGAGGTCTGCCAAAGTTGTTTGAAAGAGTGTTTTCAAAATCTGTCCAAACAAAATTCATCTGTCAGTATTGCTGCTTCTTCTCCCACTCAAAGAAGAGGCCCTCGGCCAGAGGGAAATCTCCAATGTGTCTTTCAGGCCAATGATACTGAAGCAACGGTAGTCATATGGTATCTTATTGAGGAGATATAGAGTTGGATGACATGGCATGCTGAACTCCCTTGGTTCACTGCCCTAAGATCTTTAAGAACCATCATACTTTCTCACTGACAGACTGGGGTTTTAGATGGAGACATACAGAGCTTGAGGAGTCCACCTCATAACAAACCATTAATGATGGTTGTTGGTCCCTGTCTACCTTTAAAACATATGGGATCTTGCCCTCATCTTATTACTTCCCTTCAGGTTTTTAGGGTAATATGGATTTGGAGGACCTGTAAATACCCTTTATTTCTAACTTTGCTTTAGACTTCAAGAAAGATAACTTTTTCTGCTTACAGACTCAAAAGGCACCAATAACCACATGTGGTAGTTACAACTGATGCTCGAGCACTGGTCACAAAGGTCAGGTGATGTCTCCTCTCCTGCCAGTGCTGCTGGAGCATGAAGATACAATTGTCCCTGGTTCAGTGACCTGAAACTACACGGAGCCCAGAACTCAACCCCAAATCTTCCTCCACACTCAGTTTCTGGTGACTTCTGGTTCCTTATAACTCCACCCGGCATTCTTAGACAGCTACTTAAGATTTTCCAAACTAGACCTCCTTTGGCCGTATCACTCATCAGTCAGCAGTATGTGGGCCTTGCCTTTGGCAATGGGAATGAATCTAAGATGAACTTGGCCTCAGCCAAAGCTGTTGAGTCAAACTGGATGATTAGACCACAGTAGAAGACGATACAGAAATTCAGTCATTGGGACTTTGCTTTGCATGGGTGACAGTGACAGGCCAGTGCCAGATTTACCAAGGGAGGTGAGTGCAGAAATGGAGAGGGTATTAAAGGCATTGTGGTACAGCCACAGCAGACAGGCAAGGCTCAGGGGACAGAATCATACCCAGTGGAGTGGAGAGGGGTAGGAATTTTTTCTAGCTGTAGGAGATGGTTTAGAGTTATCTCTTGGGCAACGTGTGTATTGTGGGGTCTGTGGGGTCAAGCTGGTTTCTCTTAAGTACTAAATTTTACACACCTGTTGTCTCTTGAGCCTGGCCTTTTGAGGTCTAAATATGTGCATAAGACATCACAAATCCTTGGCTCAGGGTGGCCAGCTTGTTGGGATGTTTGATTTTAGCTATCTGCACATTTCTAGGGAGCTTTGCCCCTAGGAACTGCTGCCTTCATCTTGGGGAAGTGCTGCTCCCTGAAGGAGGCCCCACCCTAACTGCCCCTGGGGTCACTGCCGTAGTCACTCCTCTCAGCTGGAATCTTTGGACTATGCTCCGCCCACCTGGGATTAACGAAATCCAGAAGAACTTGAAGGTTTTGTTTTCTTCCTTGTTATTTTGTTTTAAATCAATCACCATGAAAAACCAGGCTAATAAAAAAACATGTTTTCTTCTGTCATAAAAAAATTCATGGAAGCAGAAACAGGACAGAGCAGCCTCTGTAAACAGGAACAGTAGGACTCCAGGCGACTT
Organism: Cricetulus griseus; assembly: GCF_003668045.3. Classification (NCBI taxonomy): domain Eukaryota; kingdom Metazoa; phylum Chordata; class Mammalia; order Rodentia; family Cricetidae; genus Cricetulus; species Cricetulus griseus. The sequence continues at coordinate 231,069,421 of NC_048595.1, forward strand.
GGTTGGTAAGTAAAGTTTTTGGTGCCTGAAATGAAGTCATAGCTAAAAATCTCTTCCAGTGTTACAGACAACCACTGTCTGGCAAATGAGGAACTGCAGGGCCTCGGGTACAGGGTTGAGAGAGACACTGTGCAGGACTGTTGGAATGAGAAGGTTCCTAAAGGAGTTATGAGTGCCATGAATGGACAGCAGTGGTGGGGGCTCTGAGTATGATTCTGGCTTCAGCACCAGAGAGAGATGGCATGGTGAAAGGTCAGAAGAGAATCAAGCCCTTGTGGCCGAGTTGAAGTCCAATCTTACAGCTCTGTAAGGAAGGGAGAAGACCTTACACCATGAGGCCTCATGCAGGCAGGTTCACCAATTCCCTAGCAGCTGGCAGGGAACTGCCAACAGAGTAGCAGGATATATGGCCACCGCTAGATGTAAACTCACTTCCCCAGGTAAGAAATCCTGGTACCCGGAAGTCTTAGCTTGGGCTTCCCAGACCAATAGGTTGCCCATCCGTGTTCGCAGGGCAGGAGCTGCTAAAGGTATTGAGGTCTTAGCCATAGTCTGGTTTGAATTCTAGCATTACATGCCCAATTTTTCTGTTCATATAAAGAGAAATAAGGGAATGTTTTACAGGACAGGGAGGGAGCAGAGAAGGCCCAAGGGATAGCAGGCATTAATGCAGAGGCAGCATTGCCCTTTCATTGTCAAAGACGACCAGCACAGTAGCAGGTTTGATTCACAATCCCTGCTCACAGCCTGCTGTTCATGGTGCAAACGAACTGTCCTTGGTGAATGTGGTGGTTCAGGGTCAGCTGACACACATGTTCAATAGCCTGGGGCAAAAAGAAGGGGAAGGAAGGACAAGTGATATCACATTAGGCAGAAAATCTGGCCAGCTGTTATATGGTGATCTGGGTCCCTTGTGACTCCATTCAACATTCCAAAGCTGATTGATTAGGATCCTCCAAACTTTGTTAGTGTCGCTCTTTGGAAATGTCTAGGCTTCCCCTTTGATTATGGGAATGAGTTTAGGACAAACTTGGCCTCAGCAGCAGCTTCTGGGTCATACTGCCTGATCAGACTACAGTACAGGTTGACTCAGAAACTAGTGAGTCTTATGACTTTGCCACATGGAAAAGTTAAAATCCTGAGGACCTGCTGCTTAGGGAAGGTGGCACAGGGCAGGGCACAGCTGAGGGTGCGCTGGGAAGAGTTAAAAGTATCAGAAGCTAAGACTGGGACACTGGGAACCTTTGTTCCAAATATATAGCAACCAGCAGTAAATAAGCAAGAACTCAAATTCCGGATGTCAGCTGGAGGCACTGAGGCCAGACCTCTGTTCCGGAAACCCTCACATCCAGTCTCTTTTCCTGGTGCCTGACTCCTTTTTCTGCAAACACAAAAGCCAAGAGTAGAATGGTTTGAGGTTCAGCATGACTGTAACACAAGAAAATCAGTGATCAAGGGACAAGAGAAGAGCCAACAGATCATGCCTGGAGTCCCATTTAAGGGTGGTAAAGACAGGCTCTTGCTGTCTACGTTGGTGGCCTGGACCAGATGCTTAGCAGTAGGCTCTGTCCAACTCTGCAAGGGAAAGAGAGGGGCCCAATCAAGAAAGTGGAGAATGTGCTGACTCCTTTATCTGTCCTACCATCAGGACCACAGGTCCCAGTTAGTCACCAGTGACAGACCTGTGTCCCTGACAAAGGAGGTGGCTTTACTCAACTCTGAAATCTCAGTCCTTGTACCTAAGAACTCAAGTACTCTTTTCCTTCTCTTCCTGTGGCCTTTTCCTTTCCCCCTAAACTCTTTTCTTTATTTAGAGATGGTCTAACTATGAAGCCGTGGCTGACCTGGAACTTCCTATGTAGACCAGGCTGACCTCAAATTCACAGAGATTCATCTATCCTGACTCCCATGTGCTGGGATTAAAGGCATGAGACACCATGTCCAGCTTCTTTTCTTTTTAAAAATAGCCTTTTTAATGGAAGACAGTGGGATTTGTGAGCCTCCAACCTTACTGAGGCACTATGGGCAGTTGATGGCTTTTGGGGGAGAGGCCCTGGAAGGTGCACCATGTTCAAGTGTATGATCTCACACCTAGGAGTATATGAGCAGCATATATTGGACTGGATGAGTTATTTTTTAAAAAGACAGAAGACTGGGGGAGGTAGGAAGGTCAGGTGCACTGGAAGGCTTTAGGAGCAGGAGTAGGAGTGAGTATCATTAAAACACATGATGCTCTCAAAGAATAAAAATATACTAATTAAAAACTTTTTTAGTAACAACTGGACAAAAAATAAATTCAAATGCTAATCTAGACAAGAGCTTGCCAAAGATTTTCCTGTTTGAGATTGGAGATGCTGCTTGATGGTACAACATATAACTAGGCCCTGGTCAATCAGCAGAACTCAGGGGAAAAGATTTTAGCATTTTCAAAGAGCTAACATGAGTTTTCTTTGGTGCTCTGAGTTTTTTTGTTTGTTGCTTTTGGGGATTTCTTTGTTTGTTTGTTTGTTTTGGTCTGGTTTGGTTTGGTTTGGTTTGGTTTGGTTTGATTTTTTAGTCTTTGGAAGGCACCTGGTTGTTTCCTATCTGGTTCATTAGCCCCTTTGCCATTAGGAGCTCCCTAATGTGTGGATTTGAGCATGGAGGACACCAACAGGTTGCCAGTGCCACCTGCTGGTCAAGTTCTTGATTCCCATCTAGAGCATGCAAGACAAGCAGCCCCTTAATTTTAACCCCTCGCTTCTCTTACACATTTCTCATCCTCAGTCAAGTGAGTGACTATGTGTCCGGAGGTTACATTACATCTGTATTTCAATGCACATCTTACAATTCAGCCAGGTAAAGCACACACTTCAACGGTTTTTGGTATACTTTCTGGATTGAACCACCATTGCCACAATCCATGTTAGAATATTCTCATCACTCAAGGAAACTCTTTCCTCATTGACAGGCACTGTATCCTTCACTCCAGGGGTCCTGTCCCCATGTGTTAATATATTCTGGACTTTTATATAAAGGAAATCATTCAATAAACAGTCCCTTATGTCTGGCTTACTTCATTCAGTACTATATTGTCAGGGCAAGTGCTTGACCACTAAACTATCCCCAACCCCACCAATACTTTTTATGACCAAGTATTTTATTGTTTTTTTGTTGTTTGTTTTCTTTTTGTCAGCCAGATAATCTCATTACAGGGATATACCACCTTTGGTTATCCATTCACCTGATGATGGGCATTTGGTCTGATTCTGCCTTTTGGCTACTATAAATAATGTTGCTGTAACCATTTTTCAAGTCTTTGTGTAACATTTTTATCTCTCTTGAGTATATGACTCAGAGCAGAATTGTTGGGTCATATAGGAACACATTTAATCATGTGCAGAATGTCCAATCTGTTTTTCTTTTAGAATTTTTTAAAAGGTGTTTGTTTGGTTTGTTTGTTTCTTTGTTTTGGAGACATGGTCTCTCTGTTATGTAGCTCTGGTTTGCTGGATCTGACTATGTAGACCAGGCTGGCCTTGAACTCAGAGAGACCTCAGAGATTCCAGCCTGAGTGCTGGAATCAAAGGTGTGCACTACCACTCCCAGCCAGACTGTTTTCAAAGGGGCTGTTTCATTTTACTTTCTGTTTTCATGCTTATTTATTTACTGGGACAGGACATGTGTGTGGGGGGGTGCAGAGGATTGGGAATGGATTTTTTTTCATTGTGTGGGTCCAAGGAATTGGCAATCTCAGTGAGAAGAGCCTTCACCCACTGAATCAACCACTTTACCAGGAGCATATGAAGGTTCCAGTTTCTCCATGCCCTCACCAGCACCTACTATCTGACTTTTTGATTCTAGCCACTCTAGTTGTGTAAAACGCTATGGGTTTGTTTTCCTCTGCTGTAACTGATGTTCTTTTGTTTAGTTACAAGTAGAGTAGATGGAACAGGAAACCATGCTTCAGTCAGGAGTAGATGAAAACACAAACCATGAGACTCAACAAACCCATGTGGAGTTTATTGAAGGGAAAGGGAAAAAGAAAAGGGGGAAGAGGAAGAAAAAGAAAGAAGTGGAGAAGGGGGAGAGAAGGGTGGGGAAGGGAGAGAGAGAGAGAGAGAGAGAGAGAGAGAGAGAGAGAGAGAGAGGAGGTAAAGGGAGAGAGCCAACATGTGGAGGTGCTTGCTTAAAAGGGGGAGCTTGTACATGCATACTGAGTCCTTACACAGCCCTGTAATGTATGACATAGCCATGATGTGGCCATGCAACACAGGGCCCTTTGAGTTGCCTAAGTATCTGCCTGAATGCCGATATGAGTGTCCCACTAATTGTCAGGGGGCGGGGTCAGCACAACCTGACCCCGGGTTACAACAGTAATATCTTGGCACCTTATTCATTTCCATTTTATATTATTATTACTATTATTATGTTTTAAACAGGGCTCTAACTATGTCTCACCCAGGTGCAGTCTTGTTGAGTTTGATGTGGTACCATGTCCATGTCAAGGAGATATCCAAGGACATCTGAGGTAGAATCATCCTTAGGAGTAGCCACAGGGTGAGGATGTCAGATTACAGAACTGAGAAAGGTGGTGGACTGTGGCTCAATGGCTTGTGCACCGGATCTCTGTGGAGGCCAGGCAGCTCCCTGGAAGGAACACATCAGAATGTAGAGCAAGAGGCACAGACCAGGAACAGCAGATGTCCCCAGGCCAGGGCTGCCTCTCTGTCACTTATGACACTGACACTTGAAGTTTATTTTCTTTGTATTTAAGACACTCCCCACCATCTGCACGGGACTCTTTATATTTAGGACACTCTACTTGCAGGGGCTGGTGAACCCAGCATTCTGCACAGGCTTTAAATATTATGAAGTTCCCACATGTATCTGCCGGGTTCCACTTGGTACTTCTCCCTCTCTCAAGCAACATTCCTCACACCTGTGACTCAGAACTGGCTCCATATATAGGAAGTGGACCAGGGGACAGCTTGTATCTTAGGAATAGCCTGAGTTTCACGGTTTAAAGACAAGCTCATTGGTTGCTGTAGGTAGCACTAGCATTCATGTGGGGATGGTTCGGAAGCCTCTGAGGTCCACTTAAAATCTGTTAGTATCAGAAGATGCTATACAAGCTGCCAAGGGGGAGGAGCAACGAGTTAGTGCTCCCCAGGTGCAAAGCCTATGCACCTCAGTAATGGCTGGCTCCTCAAGATAGCCCCAGTGACACAAGAGTGATGTTCTTATCTTGAGAGTAACGAAGCTGTGTAATCAGACTTAAGGCCCACTTGATGGGAAAGACTTCATGACTGGTAATGTAAGCCTAGTCAGTCGCCTGTCACTAGAGAGGTCACAGAGCCTAGAGGAGAATCTACTGAGGCCATTTTCCTAAACACATGTAATTTCTAACTGCTCTGACTCCTTATTCTTATATCCACAGATAAGTGTTCCTACCTTTCATCCAAGAAGCTTCTTTTCACTTGTTTGTTTATTTTGGTTTTTCAAGGTTTTTCTTTAATGGGTATTGGTGCTTTGCCTGCATGTATGTCTGTGTAAGGGTGCCAGATCCCCTGGAACTGGAGGCACAGACAGTTGTGAGCCACCTTGTGGTGCTGGGGATCAAACCGAGGCCCTTGCAAGAGCAGATATGTTATAGTGTTTTTAACTGCTGATCTAGCTCTCCAGTCTCAACAAAGTTTCCTTTTTTGTAACAGATAAAGACTATTAAAGAGATCCACAGCTAGTCAAAATCCAAGAATAAGTGATGGTGGGGTGTCAAACCCCAACTGATGCACCTACAATGTATCCCTCTACAATGCATCTACAATGTACCCCTCTTCCCTAGAAAACACCAAGGAAGAGGAAGGAAAGGAAGACTGTCTGAGCCAGGAGAGTAGGGTGCCTGCTACTAGATAGTGTCCCCAAAATCTGACAGGGACAATTCACCCAGAAACTCTCAACAATATGGGCGCTTGAATAAGACAAGCACAACAAGTGACATGGGGAAAGTTCAACAAGGTCCTTCCCATAGATGAAGAGCTACAAGTGGCTGCTGGGGGGGCGGCGTCTGCTTCCTCCAGAAACAAGATCCTACATAGGTTGCCCCAACCCGTATGTTCAGCCTCAGATTGTGCACATATGAACAATGGCTAAATGGACTCAGTGGGTTATACATACATGTGTGTATGTAGCTATGGTGGTTTGAATTAGAATAGCCCCCATAGGCTCACATATTTGAAAACAGTTGGTGCCAATGGCTCTCAATCATACTGCAGCCCTTTAATTCCTCATATTTCCATGATCCCCAACGATGAAATTATTTTATTTGCTACTTCATAGCTGTAATTTGGCTACTGTATGAATTGTAATGCAAATATCTGTGTTTTCCAATGGTTGTATGCTACCCCTGTGAAGGGCCATTCACCCTCAAAGAGTTTGCAACCCACAGGTTGAAAACCACTGAGTTGGTAGAACTGTTTGGGAAGGATTGGGAGGTATGCCCTTGCTGGAGAAGGTGTGTCACAAGGATGGGCTTTGAGGTTTCAGAAGCCCATGGCATTCTCAGCTCTCTCCCGCTCTCCCTCCCGCTCTGATCCTGCTTATGGATCAGATGTAAGCTCTCAGCTACTGTTCCAGCACCTTGCCTACCTGCCACAACTGTCACAGACTTTGGAACCATGAACCCCCAAATTAAATTAAATGCTTTGTTGTTTTATAAGTTGCCTTAGTCATTGTGTTTTTCTCAGCACTATAAAAGTCACTAAGACGTGTGTGTGTGTGTGTGTGTGTGTGTGTGTGTGTGTGTGTGTGTGTGTGTGTGTGTATCGATAATAATTAAAGAAGAAAACATTATGAATTTGCCAGGAAGAGTGGGGGGAGCATGGCAGCCAGGGAGGGGAGGGAATAAAGTAGATGAAGTATTCAAGTGTTAAGTTCTCAAAGAAAATGTAGATTCTAGAGCAATTTCTCAGTAGTTAAGAGCAATATTCCAAAGGACCAAGGTTCATTTCCCAGCAAGCACATGCAAGACCTCAACCATTTGCAACCCTAGTCTCTGGATATCCAGTGTTCTCCTTTCGCCTCCATGGTGCCAGGCATGTACATGGTGCATGACCAGATATGTAGGAAAAACACCCATGCACATAAAAACGTTTAAATTAAGTTAAAATTTAATCTTTAAAAAGTATATGCATGTACATATATTTATTTGAAAAACCATTTGTTTTGAGAAGGAGGCGTGTGGGGAATGATGTGAGCAGGTACTCACTTCTGGTCCAACTGTCTCTGGTCACTTTAGTCCAACTGACTGGAGCCGTAGTACTGGGTAGCAGGTTTATGAAACATTTGAAAGGTCAGAAGTCCAATGCTGGCATTGTTTTAATTGTTATCGATCACAGGCTTCATCTGTTTTGGCGCTGCTGCTGCTGCTGCTGCTGCTGCTGCTGCTGCTGCTGCTGCTGCTGCTGCTGCTGGAGCAAAGAATGCTCTCCTCATCTTCTCCACCCTCGGGGCTGCTAGAGAAGGTTTTCCAGTACATAGACCTCCACCAGGATGAGTTCGTGCAGGTAAGAGAAGCCCCATGTGATGCTCTGGTTCCTCCCTTCAGAATTTGGTGGATTCAATTTTCTGGGAGATGTGGGGGTTTTTGTGCCTGATGATATGATTCCATTAAAAATAATGGTGGCAAAAAATAATGGTGGCTTCTTATTAGGTTAAAATATCAGTACTCAAATCTTTGTGGCAGAGACCCTTGGCCCAAACTTCTAGAAAGATACTATCCATCCTGGCACATCTGACATAGTAGGTGTTCACAGCACCTCTATGGAGTTCATTGTAGTTTTTTGTTTTTTTAATCTTGGGGGCCTGTCACCAAGCTCCCAAATAAATACATGGATACGTATTCTTACTTATGAATGCCTGGCCTTAGCTCGGTTTATTTCTATGGAACTTGCCTTAAATTATCCCATCTACATTTTGCCTCTGGTCTTTTACTTTTCTCTATTCTATCTAACTCTCTTTCCTTCTTTCTCCATGGCTGGTTGTGCAGCTGGGTAGTTGGCCACTGGTGTCCCCCTCTTCTCCTTTTTTCACTTCTACTTCTTCTCTTCTTCTATTTATTCTCTTTGCCTAGCAGCCCCACCTATCCTTTCTCCTGCCTCGCTGTTGGCTGTTCAGCTCTTTATTAGACCAATCAGGTGTTTTGGACAGGCAAAGTAACACAGGTGAAAGAGTTAGAAATTAGTTGATAACCAGTAGTTTATTGGGGAAAAGTACTCATGCAAGGGAGTCAGTGACTAGGTTTGCACCTGAGCAGGACAGACCCAGAAATGCTTCCCAGTCAGCTCAGCCAGGTGAAAGAGAGCCTCGTGTACTCCTCCCTCCTTAAACTCTTGTTATGTAACTCTGCCCACGCCTGCTTGGTACTTCTAATCATGGTTTCTCTCTAAAAGAGTGCAACACATCTTTGCATCCTTAAACAAATATGCCATAGCATATTTTAAGATAATATTCCACAACAGCATGTGATTGATTATTCTAGTCCATCATGTAATCCACTGACAGTAATTCCCTGGTTCCCAGAGATGCCCAGATGGAACAAGAGAACATTTTATACTTCACTGCCAACACTGATAGTCCTTGGCTGTATTCCTAACACTAGCCTGGTTCCCAGCATGTGGGATGGACATATGGGCAGGTGAAACAAAGAAGAGTACAGAGTGGCTTTTGCAGCAGAGAGGGGACTAGTAGGGGAGAAGGTGTAGGTCCATATGTCTCACTGGACAGCTGTCCTCTCCTTCACCACTGGCTCCCTTGTTCTCTCTGTGGGCATCTGGGCCCATAATAACAGCCTTCTCTGCACTGATTTGGGTGTTTTGCTTTTGTGAGACAGAGTCATACATAGCCCAGGCCAGGCTGAAACTTAATACCTAGTACAGGATGGCCCTGTCCCTCCTTTCACTGCCTCTCAGGAGCGAGGATTACAGGCATGCACCACTGGGCTTGACCTCCACACTGTGTGGTGCCTCCAGGGCCCCTCCTTTGGGTCTCACTAGACTTCATGCTCTACATACTATCACCACACTGCTCCAATGTTTGGGTCATGCAAACAGAGGCGAAGCCTTTGTGTTAAGTTGACTCCCCAGGCCAATGCTCCTAAACATGAGCTCCATGTGATCCTTCCTGCAATGCTAACCTGACAGAAAGAACTCTTGGATTTCTGGAATTCAAGTGGAATCTCTGGAGTCATTTGAGAGACTGTGTGTCACAGGAGCTGAGTGTGGGTGTGGGCTTTCAGACAAAGCATCCCTCTTCCAGGCCTCCTTAAGCATCCCATTGGCTCTGGGAGGTGAGTGTCAGTAGTACCTGCCCTACAAACTCCAGATGAAAAATGTAAAACTTAATACTCCCTAATTAAATTCCCTTATGATAAAAATTTATATGCTATAAGCAGGAAAGAGAAATCAAACTAAAGAAGCAGAGCCAAGATCACCTATCCATTAAATACGATGGTGTTCTGCCAGGCATGGTGGTGCACACCTGTAATTCCAGCACCTGGCAAGCAGAGATAAGAGAATTCTTACAAGTTCTAAGCCATTCTGGTTACATAGTACCAAAACAAAAAGTTTTGCTGTCAGCAATTCAGATTCCAACCCTGGACCATGAGTAATGATTATGAATTACTCTACTGGGGGCACGCTTAATGAATGCTTACTACTAAGTTCTATAACATAGAGGCCCTGTGTCTCCTGGAATGAGGAAACACTCTCTCATTTTTTTTTTTTTTGGTTTTTTGAGACAGGGTTTCTCTATGTAGCTTTGGAGCCTATCCTGGCACTCGCTCTGGAGACCAGGCTGGCCTCGAACTCACAGAGATCCGCCTGCCTCTGCCTCCTGAGTGCTGGGGTTAAAGGTGTGTGCCACCAATGCCTGGCCACTCTCTCCTTTTAAAAAGTTATTAATTTATCCCCTTTTATTTCTATGTGTATCAATTAATTTATCTATTTGTGTGTGTGTACACCTATGTGAATTTGTGTACACCATCTGTGTGCAGAAACCCTCAGAGGCCAGAAGAGGGCACTAGAGCCCCTGATCTGCAGTTATGATTGTGAGGCACCATGAGGGTGCTGGGAGCTAATCCTGGGTCATCTGCAGGAGCAGTAATTGTTCTTAACGAGTGAGCCATCTGTCCAGCCCCCCTTTTCTCCTTTACAGCTGGGAATTTGAGCCTGAAATGTTAAGGAATTGCCAAAGGCCTGTGAGGCCATAGGCTGAGGCAGGTTGAATAACTAAACTCACACAGTGATGAATTCGAGTCCTGGCTGTGCCATCTAGAGGATGAAATGTGGGGATGGATTCACTATTCCCTCAACTCATCACACCTCATCTTTGTTATTAGATGCTTCTGATCACCAGTTTTTTAAGTTAAATCCCCAACTCACCCATCAAGTGTGTGTCTGTAAACCAAAGATCAACACTGTATGTTTTCCTCAGGTGCTGTCCACTTGTTAATTTTTGTTTTGTCCGTTTTAAAACCAGAGTCTTACTGACTTACCAAGTTGGCTCAGCTGGATGGCCATGGAGCCCCAGCAACCTACCTGTCTCTGCCTTACCTATTCTAGGATTACAAGCCTGTACTACAATGTCCAGATTATGTTTTGCAAAGTCGTCTCTGAAGAATTGAACTTGAATTCTCACACTTGCAAAGCAAGCTTTACAACTGAAATACGGCCTTGTTTGCACCTCGTGCTTTTGAATGTCACTGTGGTATTAAACTAATCTATAATGTTTCATGAACCAAAGTCCTACCCAAGGGACTTGGGCTCCTGTGCCCTGCCAAGATAACCCCCTCATTGTCTTTCTTCACAGAGCCTGAAGGAATGGGTGGCTATTGAGAGTGACTCTGTACAGCCTATGCCTCATCTCAGACAGGAGCTCTTCAGGATGATGGCCCTGGCTGCAGACAAGCTCCGGCACCTGGGAGCTAGGGTGGATTCTGTGGACTTGGGTTCTCAACAGGTACGGGGGCGGGGGAGGTGTCTCCTTCCAGCTCAGGAACCTCCACATCTGTGGTCGTCAGCCATGCCTTCCATAGGTGATGTTAAGAAACAGACTTACTCGGCCGGGTGTTGGTGGCATACGCCTTTAATCCCAGCACTTGGGAGGCAGAGGGAGGCGGATCTCTGTGAGTTCGAGGCCAGCCTGGTCTCCAGAGCGAGTGCCAGGATAGGCTCCAAAGCTACACAGAGAAACCCTGTCTCAAAAAAAAAAGAAAGAAAGAAAGAAAAAAGAAAGAAAGAAAGAAAGAAAGAAAGAAAGAAAGAAAGAAAGAAAGGGACTTACTCAGAGCCTCACCTCAATCCCCAAGTCCTAGTTAGGGTTTCTATGGCTATGATCAACCACTAAACCCAAAAACAAACTGGAAAGGAAAGGGTTTGTTTGGCATACCCTTCCACAGCACTGTTCATCATCAAAGGAAGTCAGGGCAGGAACTCAGAGTGGGATCCTGGAGGCAGGAGCTTATGCAGAGGCCATGGAAGGATACTGCTTACTGGCTTGTTCTCCAAGGGCTTTCTCAGCATGCTTTCTTATAGAACCCAGAACCAATAGCCCAGGATTGGCACCATCCACAATGGGCTGTGCCCTCTCTCACCAATCACTAATTAAGAAAATGCCCTACGGCTGGGAACATTTTCTCAATTGAAGTTCCCTCCTTTCAGATGGCTCTAGTTGTGTCAAGCTAACATAAAGCCAGCCAGCACAGAGCCATTGCTTACAACTGCCATTCTACCATGGGTCCAGATCTGCATGGAAGCATCCAGTGTCTCCTGCTTTACCACTGGGGATTTCAGAATGGCCAAAGATTTCCATGATTTGGAAAATCTGCTGCCTTAATTAAGCCATTCGAGGTCTGAGTTCCTGAGGAATATGTGCAAAGAACTGTATTATTTGGCATTGTATATCTGATAATTATTGACAATCCTAATTCCAATGATGTTTCATATAGTTATTAAAAGTGTACCACTGTATACATTTTGGTTTATTTTTGTGGGTTTATTTTTTTTATTTTATTAGTTCAAATTAGGAACAAGCTTGCTTTACATGTCAATCCCTTCTCCCTCTCCCTCCCCTCCCCCCAACATCCCACCTGCCCCTTGCCATCCCCCTTCCACTCCCCAGGCAGGGTAAGGCCCTCAAAAGGGGCTCCCCAAAGTCTATTTGTGGGTTTATTTATTTGAGAGAGAGTCTCACCAAGTAGCTTTGGCTGGCTTAGAACTGACTCTGCAGACTAGGCTGGTTCAAATGCATACAGATTTGCCTGCCTCAGTTCTTCAGTCCTGGAATTAAGGTCATGCATCCCCATAGCCAGCCATTGTGTGCACCTTAGAGATGGAGAAAGAGATGCTTAGAAAAAATGATGTAGGCTTTACAGGGACTCAAGCATAAAGTAGACCAGGTTCTTGTTCCAAATGTTCTGGAAGAACTGAGAATGGGTTTCCCTGTTTGTTTGTTTTTAATATTGTGATCCATTGTCCCACAGATGCCTGATGGTCAGTGTCTTCCCATTCCTCCCATCATATTGGCTGGGCTGGGAAATGATCCTAAGAAGCCTACCGTGTGCTTCTATGGGCACCTGGATGTTCAGCCAGCTCAAAAGGATGACGGGTGGCTCACGGACCCCTACACACTCACAGAGGTGGATGGTCAGTGTCAGCTGATTCCTAGATGGTGCTTGGGCTTGGGCACAAAGTCAAAGACTGTCCCAGGTCTTTAGTTATGATTGAGAAAGAGTAGGGCTAGGTCTGGTGGTGCAGGACTTTACGCAGCTTCTCAGGAGACTAGGGAAAGGATCACAATTTTAAGCCAAACCTGTGTTATAAAAATGCATTTGAGGCAAGCCTGAGCAACTGACTGAGACCATGTCTCAAAAGAAAAAGTAAAAAAAAAAAAGAGGTTCACACACACACACACACATACACACACACACACACACACACACACACACACACACACACACACACAGGCACTCACGGGAGAGAAGGAAAAGAGATGGAAGGAACTGAAAGAAGTCCTGTTTTCATGTCAATGACGTTCATTTCCTTCCATTTGTGGAAGAAACTATGTGAACTTGGTATTTTCATGACCCTAGGGGATGGAGTTCTTGACCAATAGGAACAGTTGTCTAGATCACAGCTTTTCATTTAACAGATCTAATTTGTATTTTGTGAAGAAAGGTTAATAGAGAGATATACAGGCATCTCTATTTCATTATTCTTCCATTAGAAAAGTCTCAGCATAAGAGAATATGCTGTGTGCTGTCCAGCAACAAAGCATTGGCACTGTCAAGGGACTTGGACAAAATAGCGAAGTTCTTCAAGACTAGTGAGATGTGTGTGTGTTTAGACTAGCTTGTTTTATATGACTGGTGTTGATAGTCCTGTTTCTATAGAAGAAATGATGCTCGGCATTTCTTTTGCTTGTTTTGCTTTTGTTTTTGAGACAGTGCCTCAAGCTGCCCAGTCTGGCCTTGAACTTGCTATATATTCAATTGTTGAACTTGAGCTGATCTTCTTGCCTTTACCTACCCAATGCCAAATGCTGTATTACAGGCATTTAAAGTCTTACTCATTAAACATCATTTTAGCTGTTAATCCAAAGACAGCTCTCACCTAAAAGGGAATAAGATGGTTCATTTTGTGGGCTGGAGAGATGGCTTTTAGTGGTTGAGAGCATGGCTGCTATTCCAGAGGATCTAGGTTTGATTCTCAGCCCTTATGGCAGTTCATGATCATTTGTATCTCCAGGTCTAGCTGATCCAATACCCTCTCCTGGCCTTTGTGGGCTCCTGGAATACAAGTGGTGTGCTGACATACAAGCTGGAAAAACAATATCCACACATATAAAATTTAAACAATTTTAAAATGTTTTTAGGAGATGCCATCTAATGACATGCTTTGTTTTTTGATTGGCAGAACTTATGTGTCTACTCAGCACATATCCTCAAAGCTTTGGAGGTTACAAGGATATTGAGGTCAGATACAGGGATGGCAAACAAATGGGTTTCAACAGGACTAAAAATTGCCCCAGATAGTCTGGGTTTTGGTCAGCAACATTGTAACTCATATTAGTTAGCTAATCTCAAAATCCAGTCATTTGGCTTTGTAGAAATTTCTAACCCAGATATGGATTTTCTTTTATCTCAAAAGTTGAGTTCCTATAACTCATGTAACTTGGCAGATGTATATTACTTTGAAATGTTCTTCTTTTGTTTTTAAAGGAAAGTTATATGGAAGAGGTGCAACAGACAACAAAGGCCCTGTCTTGGCTTGGATTAATGCTGTGGGTACCTTCAGAGCTCTGAAGCAGGTAGGTGGCCAGCTATAACAGCACACTTTGAGTTCCTTACCCTGTCCTCAGGACACTGCACAGGGTTACTCCACAGTCTTGAGTGATTTTATTGTCACAACCATGTTAGAGAGAAAAGTAGAAGCTTGGGAAACTCAGGGAACCTACTCAGCGCAAGCCAGCCAGAGAGCAAAGATCCTGGGAGCATGGATTCCAGCCTGCAATGTCAACCACATTAAAAACAGAGCATGGGGCTGGTGTGCTGGCTCAACAAGTGAAAGCTTATGCTGCCAAGCCTGATTTTGATCCCTGGGACCTACATAGTGGAAAGAGAGAACTAACTCCTTCAAGCTGCTCTCTGATTTTTACACTCATGAGCGCGTGTACACACACACACACACACACACACACACACACACACACGCACGCACGCACGCACGCACGCACGCACGCACGCACGCACGCACGCGCGCACACACACACATTCACACACCAACAAATGAACAAAAAACCCAGGGTACAGTGCTGGGGAGATGGTTCAGTGGGTACTGAGACTTGAATTCAGATCCCCAGCACCCATTGTAAAATTCTGGGTAAGCTGACCCATGTCTGCAATTACAGAACTAGGGTCCTGGAGACAGGCAGATCCTGGGAGTTTGCTGGCCAGCCAGCTTTGGTTAACAGTTCAGTGAAAGACTCTTTCAAGAAATAAGGTGGAGGGAGAGCACTGGAAGAAAAGATTTTAGTTGACCTCTGCTCTCCACATAAGTATACATGGTTGACGGGATTTGCACATGCATGCACACATATGCATCATGGCCTAGAACATGCCAAAGCCAATGAGACTGAAGTGTCTATGGGCTGTGCTTTCGAGAACTCTACCTTGTCTCATCTTTTTAACCTTCACTTCTTCATTACCATAGACATGGCTTAGTTGAGAGTGATACACATGTGATGAACTGGACAGAAAACTCTGTTCCCTGAGCCTCTGCCTGAGTCCACTAGACATTTTGCCTAAGATAGGCTATTTGCCCATAGGTGTCCTTATACAGTTATGGAAGCAAGGCAGGGGAGGTGCTTTGAGGAGGCTGTCTACTCTTCCTGGCTGTCTGAGATCATTATTGTGCAGTCATTTCTCTCCTGTACTTAGATTTGCAAAGAGAACAGAATCTGCTGTGTGGCTATGGGCAAGTGGTTTGTTTGACCCATGTAGACCTCAGATTCTATTCTATTCAAATGGACACATTGAGTTTTGGAAGCCAGGCTCAAGCACTGTTTTACTAGGAACTTTCATGTTGTCCATAAATAGCTTATCCGGCCTGAAGTATGGAACCTGGCCTTTGATTCCATTCATTGGGATACCAGCACCGGCATAGGAGGAAGATCCCTCCTCCTT
The DNA here is from genome assembly GCF_003668045.3 of Cricetulus griseus. NCBI lineage: Eukaryota > Metazoa > Chordata > Mammalia > Rodentia > Cricetidae > Cricetulus > Cricetulus griseus. Next base: position 231,085,139 of record NC_048595.1, read on the forward strand.
TGCAACTCAATCAGAGACAGCAAGGAGCATGCCACCCTGCCCAGCTTCCAGGCTTAGACCGCAAATGGTTCCTTCTCCCAAACGCTAAGCAATCAACCAGACCAGAGTATTTCATCAGGATACCAGGGGCTTCTCTCTCAAGAGTTTATTTTCTCCTGGGACATACTCAGATGAGATGGGAAGTAACCCTTGGATTCAACCCTTCATTGCACTGGGAAACACCAGCTCAGTAAATGAGGAGGTGCTGGGCCAGGCCCTACCTCAGGCAGGGAACTGGTTTACTTCAACAGGCCCCGAGCACTGCCTTTCCTACTTCCTTCTCTCCCTCCCTCCCTCTCTCCCTCCTTCCTCCCCTCCGCCCTCCTCCCTGCTTTCTTTCTCTCCCCTTTCCTGCCCTTCTCCTCTCTGCCTTCCTCTGTTTTCTTTCTTTCCCGTCCACTTCTTTCCCTTTGCCCCATTTCTTACCTCTTCCAGTTCTATTTAGTTCCATTCCATTACCCTCTGTTCTTTCCCCTCCTTCTCCTCTCCCTTCCTCCCTTCCTTTCCTCCCTCCCTCGCTATGTGTGACAACCAATATTTATAAGGAAATGACTATATAAAGGCCACAACCTGCTTTGCTTTTTAAGTTTAGCTTGAACATTATATAATCACAAACAAATAAGAAATAGCCAGTGCTGTCCTGGACACATCTTTTAACCTCCCTGAACCTCATTTCCCTTACCTGTGCGTCAGGAATGAGAACTTCTATCACACAGGCTTGTGGACAAAAATCAGATGAAGAAATAGTTTCATGCCAGATGTGCAAAGCCCTTGGGAGGCTGAAGCAAGAGGCTGTGAGCACCAGATCAGCCTGGACTGCATGGAGAGACACCATCCACGCAAATAAATACCGAGAGACAACGGCACATATCTTGTAGTGACCCCCCAGACTGTCTTCCTTCTTTCACCCTGGTTTCTTCCTTTTTGCTCTCAGAGAACTCAAACGCAGGTCCCCTAGGCACATCATCTCACTAAGGAGGCAGGGCATCCATTAATGCTGGTGTTACATCTCAGAGAAATGAGCCACTGGAAAGTGACACAGTTCATCCTGGATTGTCACAGGTACCCTGAGCTGCAGCAGCGACTAAATGCAGACTTTGGCTGTTGGCCCCACACTAAGTAGCTATCAAATTGGTTCACATCTTTTTTTTTTAAAATTTTTTAAAAAAGTCGTGTGTGTGTGTGTGTGTGTGTGTGTGTGTGTGTGTGTGTGTGTGTGTGTAAAAGAGCAAGTACAGAGAGGGAGCACATGTGCCAAGAATGTCAAAGAACAACTTGCAAGATGCTTCTTTCCTTCTACTATGTGAGCCATGGAGACTTCAGGTTGTCAGACTTGACGGCAAGTGCCCTTCCCTACTGAGCGTGTAGCTAGCCTTGGTTTACATCTTATGAAATATAATTTGATGAAAATTTCTTTAGCTTTCCAGCTATGTCTCAGCAATCGTGTGCTCATCAGCTGTTGCTAAAGGACATCTTGACTGTGATGATTTGGAGCTTCAGCTTTGGTTACACTGAAGGGCAGTCTGTTCCACGGAGCTGACCCTTACTCCCAAATGCCTTCATCCAAATGGGTGACCAAAGGTCACCTGTTTCTAAGGCCCAGGGCTCTTCTAATTCTGGACAAGTCTGTCTGCTGCATGGTAACCCGGATCCACTCATTCTCCAGGCTGATTACCACATGGCTTCTTAGCAAGTAATGGTTAGAGTTCTCTAAAGCCGGCTCTGTGCTCCAGGAGAAAAATTCCAATTTCTCACCGTGGCTCTCAAAGATCAACAAATTAGCCAGACAAAAAGATCAGAATTTTAAAGGAGTTCTCCATGTCCTTCTTACATAGAGAAAGGCATAAGATCCATTTTGCTCACAATCAAAGCCTCTCAGTAACTCAAAAGGCAGGTTGAATGAAATTGAAAAATAATGTTCTTGAAAGAAAACTTACCCTGAGGCTCAGCAATCTTTCAAAGGAAAACGTTCTCATTTATCATGATCAGAATTATGGGAACCAAAGAGCAATTTGTAATTGAGTAACCTTTCTTCCAAAGTGCCTTTTAGGTGAACTGGGGAGATGGTCCAGTGAGTAAAGTACTTGCCATGCAGGCATGATGACCCAGGTTCAAGTCCAAAGGACTTCTGTGAAAGGTCAGGTGTTCATGCTGGGTCAGGTAGCCCCAACGCTGGGGACAGGAAGATCCCCCAACTCTCTGGCCAGCCAGTGAAGCCAGATTCAATGAGAGGCCTTGTCTCAACAATTAAGGCGAGAATAACTTAGGAACACATTAGACATAGACCTCTGGCCTCCACATGCATGTGCCCACATATGCACCTGTGTACACACACACACACACACACACACACACACACACACACACACACACACACACACACACACAGTTCCTTTTAGGGAGAAAGATATCTCTGTCCTGTTCTGTAACATGAAAAATAAAAACCCAGAGATGTTGCCCTAATTGTAGCACAAATCATAAATGACCCAGAGATCAATACTGGGGTTCAAGCTGAGAGTCAGAGAAGCAAAGTAGTCAGCCAGTAGCTCTTACCTCTGCCTGAGGCTGAAAGGGGTGATCCTGTCTCCACGAACTCTCCACCAAGCCTCAGACTGCTGCCTCTCCTCAACGTGGCTGGAGACTAAATCTCAGAATGCAGCCTGAGACACTGGGCTATTGTCTTTTATAAAGCTCTCTAGGGCTGGGATTAAAGGTGTGAGCTCTGTTGTTAATCTTTTAGAAAGATTCATTCTCGTATACCCCTGGGTGATGTGAACTCACAGAGATCCATCCTGAGTCCTGGGATTAAAGGTGTGTGCCACTACTTCCTAGCTTCTATAGCTAACTAGTGAGGCTGGCTTTGCATTATGATATTCAGGCAATCTTTATTAAATCATAACTAATATACCATCACACTGTCCCTTACTATCCCATTCTTCCACCCCAACTATTTGAAGCACGGTCAAGCCTTGAGGCATGGGTGCTGCTGTCTTTAGGATCTCTGCTCCCAATTCTGCCCTAGCATTACATCATAGGGCCACATAGGATCTATCAGCTGTCCTTACCTTTGTTTCTCCTCTGCTGCTGTAAACAGAGCTGCTTCCATGGTAAACAATCCACATGTTGAATATAGATGATGAATGTATCTTTATTAAATACAAGCTTATAAATAAAACCTTGCTTGATCATATCGTACAGGCTCCTCGTTCTGTTGTTATTCCAGGATCTTCCTGTGAACGTCAAGTTCATCCTGGAAGGGATGGAGGAGGCTGGATCTGTTGCCCTGGAAGAGCTGGTCAGAAGAGAAAAGGACCACTTCTTCTCTAGTGTGGACTACATTGTGATTTCAGACAACCTGTGGATCAGCCAGAAGAAGCCTGCGCTCACTTTTGGAACCCGTGGGAACTGCTACTTCATGGTGGAGGTATTGGCAGGCTCTACCTGTGGAGGGAGATTGGGGCTGTGGATGGGATGGAGGAATTATTGAGGACCTTAAAGAGAGAGGAAATCAGGCAGCTCTCACAGGGGTTCACAGCCTGGGTGGTCACAGAAGTCTTGGGGCTTGGAGATGTGTTTCACAAACCCCTGAAATCTTAGAGTAAATATGCTTGAGTCCTGGACATTTCTTTCGGAACTGTGGGTATGGGCTCTGAAAGCAGGAATATTGCCCTACCAAGATGGCTACTTGGTCAGATGCTAGGCTAGCATTTTGTAACCTTTCTGATTGTATGCCTGCAGGCCTTGGTGGCAGGGGACCCTAGTGCTATGGTCAAAAGGAAATAGATGCTGAAGGCATCAGAGGCATCATTCTGTGACTCACAGCCTTGTGCAGATGTCTTTATCTTTGGGCCTTAGTTTTCCATCTCAAAAATTGGTGGGATCTCCTTACTCTACCCAAAGATTATTCCTCCTTTCAAATAGTTTTCAGTAATATAGGCAACCTATGATAGTACACACAACTTATAATAAAGTCCCTCCTGGGTGTCTCTCATAACAGGCTGTAGATTTACTAGTTGATGTGATGGAAGGACACAAACCCAGACATTTATGAGACTTAAATGTTATGAACCAGATAGAAATATCATGCATTATAAAGAGAAGATATATAATCTGTAAGGTTAAGATATCTTTTATTAGATAAACGCTAGCCAAACACAAGCCAGAGCATGCCAGGGGCAGCAAGTCAGAGAGGCCAGAGAGGAGTCCCCATGTACCTTGTCTGTCCCCTTAAACCCTATCCCTCTTCACCCTGACATCATCTTGACCACGCCCTGATGGGCGTGGTTGGGCACACCTATAGACAGCTTCTAGCAGGTGTAGCTTACACTGTCCCCTACAATGCATCTTTGTAATTATTTTTACATCTGCATTTTATCAGTTGAAAAGCAATGACGGGGATACAGTTCACAGAGAAGCATTTGGTTGTCTAGTCTGTATGGGGCTCCAGGTTCCATCTCAGCACTTCAGGTGGGAGGGAGGGAAAGACATGAGAGAGGGGGGGGGCAGAGAGTAAGGAGGAGGTGGGAGAGGAGTGGAGAGGAGAAGAAAAAATAAAAAAGAAACAACATGTGAGTCCCATAGACAAAGGACTGAGTAAATCAGCCTCAGCTTCCAGGGAGCTTACTGTAAAGAGACACAGGTAGTGAGAGAGATGATATGGGAATGCTGGGAAAATAGGTAGCCAGAAGTTGGAATGTCAACTTGGTTGTGAAGGAGAGATGGAGTCATGGCTGTGAAGGAGCATAGATTCTCTGAGAACCTTCCCAAAACAAGGGAAAGAAGAGTGCCAGGAGACCCTGAGGAGAACAGAGGCCTGAGGTGGGCAGGGAGGAGATCTTGTGCCCAGGGAAGGAATTAGTCTCTCTTGAGAAGGTATCAAGTAGATTGAATAAAAATGGTGGAGCATCTTGTTTTGCTGTTGGCCTCTTTTCCTCCCTGCTGGGTAGATGAAGAAAGTTTATAAGCAGCAAAATGATGGCCATGGGTATAGCTGTAAGAGTCACAACTAGAACATGGAGCAAAGCCAGCAACAAGCCAGCTATGTGAACAGCAATAATTCAGCCAAGGGATATCTGGTCATCTTGGATAGAATTATATTGGTGGTACAGTTGGGGAATGAAGTCAGTTTAAAACAGAAAAGGGTAGAGTCGCAAATCATGTGACTGAGAGACATGAGATGTTAGGTTGGATCTGGAAGTCACCCACCTGAGTCCTGAAGGATACCATCTGGCATAGGAACCACGACAGTAGGAAAATCACTACTCTTTTATCTACTTTACAGGTTAAGTGTAGAGAACAAGATTTTCATTCTGGGACCTTTGGTGGCATCCTTAACGAACCAATGGCTGATTTGGTTGCTCTTCTAGGTAATATTTCTACTTCCTTTTGTGAACGTCAGTTCTATTTAGTCTCCTTGGCCTCTATTCCTCTGGTTTCTGAATCGGTTCTGAAAAAATTTGTACTATAAGAAAAACTATATCCTTAGCCTTTTTTCCTCTCACTCGTGTGTTCTCTAGGCTTATAATTAAGCCTATGTTATGTATTATCTCTTTTCATGAACTGAAACTCTGCTTTTTATTTATTTTCTACTTATTTCTTTAAAAAGTTGTTCATTTTGTAGACATGAATATGTGTAGATGCACAAATGTGTGTATGTGTGTGTGTTAATGTTGGTGCACATGTGTGTATGTGTGTGGGCATGCATGTGGTGGCCCGAGAGCAATCTTGGGTGTCATTACTCATTCCTCAGCTGTTGTCCACTTTAATTTTTGAGACACTGCAATCCAAAGCTTACCAAGTAGTCTAGACTGACCAGGCAACAAGTGACAGGGATCCTGTTGCCTCTGCATCCCCAGTGCTGTGATTATAACCACATGCCACTGTGCCCTGATTTTAATTTTTTGAATTAGGATCTCACTATTCAGTTTTTACTGGGCCTGAAACTTCCTATGTAGACCAGGCTGACCTTGAACTCATGAAGATGTGCCAGCCTGGGCCTTCTGAGTCCTTGAATTAAAGGTATGTGCAACCACCCCTGGTACAGCATCTGGCACTATGCTTTTTATGGAGGTTTAACACTGTTTTCTTTTGGGGCAGAAAAATTGTCAAAAACTGCATGTATACCCCCTTGGCCTTTGAAGTACCAGACAGAATATAAACAGCCTACAAGGTCACGGATGATGGAAAGATGGAGAGTCCTTTTGTATATGTTTCTCTTATTGGCTGATGAATAAAACACTCTTGGGATCAATGGCCAATGTGGTAGTAAAATAGGCAGGACTAGGAGAGGAGGAGAATTCTGGGAGGTGTAGGCAGGCAGAGTCACGATGCTGCCAGAGGAGTAACACCATGCCATTATCGGGTAAGCTACAGCCTTGTGAAAATATATAGATTTATAGAAATGGATTAATAATTAAGACAGAGATAGCCAATAAGAAGCCCTAGTAATCGACCAACAATTTCATAATTAATATAGCATCTGTGTATTCATCTGGGGCTCAAGGGCCACGGGACCAAATGAACACACAGATGCTATACATTGGAGGGTCTTCTCAAGGTCTTCCTCGGCATCTTAGCTATAGAATTTCCTCCAAAATTAAAACTAAACAGTAAAAATCAGTCTACATTTTAGTTACCTACCTACTTATTATCTATCTACCTACCTTTCATCTATCTATTATCTTTATATCTATTTACTAATCTAATATATATATATATTATATATATATATATTCTTCAGTGGCCTTACATTTTTTTCTAAAATATTAATATACTCAGTCTGTATCTCATGCTTGACATTTTCAGAAAGAACACAACAAGCCTTTTTTTCTTTTAAAGAATTCAGATAATATTCAACTTAGTATTTTGGAGCAAGGATAGTTGATCTTTTCACCGGACTAATTTTTCCTTCCTTTTATCATCATCAAACATTTATTTATTTTTCATAGACCAGATGTTATGCTGTAGGCCAGGCTGGCCTGGAACTCATAGCAATCCTCCTGTCTTAGTCCCTCAGATACTGGGATCTAAGGTGTTCCTAGGAGCAATTATGTCTCCAGTGGGGGCTTCCGTGCACTTTCCAAAGTGGTTTTGTGTTCCCAGGATCACTGAGTCCACTGGAAGAGATCGGACAGGGAGGCAGGATCCTCATGATGGAGCAAATGTACCAGTGATAAAGAACCTAATGAAGTTACTTCTGAACAGCAGAAATTAAAATTCCCCAGACCCTGGAGGCAACCCCATGGCTCTTTCTAATCAGATTTCACAGTGAGTGAACTACAAGGGAAGAGAAGATGGATAGAACATCTTTCCTTAGTCAACATGTATGCTCACTGGCATTTCTCCCAGCCTGGTAGTGGATAAGACAGCTGTGTAGAGCTAATATTACAATTTTGAGAAGAAGTGTGTGCCAAGAAAGCTAGTAATGCTCAAACCCCAGCATGGCCCATTAAGGACATCTGGGTTGCTACCATCCTCACAATAGGAACACACCACTGTCCAGCATCCTTGGGTTAGTCTGATTTTGATGCTTGAAGTACTCAAGTCCATTTGTCAAAAGCACTAGGACAATAAAAGTCCTGCCCAGTTCTGTAAAAGGTTTCAACACAAGATGATTTCCATCTTCTACACGAAACCTCCCAAGATCAGCTACCCAGCCTGGCCATAAGATCTCATTGGCTCCTCCTCCTCCTGTGTGGCTATTCCTCTTCAGAGGACTTCTTGATACTCCTTGACTTCATGGATTTCTGGCTAAAATTATGAACAGGACTCATGTCACACATTTTCTCCAATATGTCCTTGGAGACTGTGGGTAAAAGCATAGGGATGCATGCTGAAGGGAGATTTTTGTGATTGTATTGTTGGTGATGTTTTTGTTTTTGGAATAGCCAGACCCAACCAATCCTTTATCTATCTATCTATCTATCTATCTATCTATCTATCTATCTATCTATCTGCTATCCATCTATCTATCTATCTGACAGCTAGCTATCTACTACATATGTATGTGGGAGGTATATGTACGTGTACGTATTCATGTTTGTCCATGTGAGGGGTGTGTGTGTGTGTGTGTGTGTGTGTGTGTGTGTGTGTGTGTGTGTGTGTGTACCAGAAACTAACATCAGCTGTCTTACTTGACTGCTCTTGACTCACTGAGCTAGTGTCTCTTGTTGTACTCAGAGCTCTTCAACTCAGCTATTGTCACTAGTCACCTTGTCCTGGGGAGCCCCTGTCTCCTCCTCTTGATGGCTGGGAATGTAAGTGGGTTGCCATATGTATCTGGTTTCTATGTGGGTGCTGGAGACCTGGACTTAGATCTTCATGCTTGTATACTAAACCTGTTTCAACTGAGTCATCCCCACCCCTCAATACCTCTGTATTTTTAGACTTGAAGAGGATTCATGGGTTTGAACCATACTGACACACAGTGCAGTTCACCGGGCTAACAATGGGTTTGTGTAACTCAGGACTGGAAGCACAATGACTTTCAATACTATCATATAGTTCAGGCATAGAAGGACAAAAGATTTGGGGAAGCTCTGTGGACAGGAGATGGTCAAAGGAGGAGCTGATGAAACACAGAGCACTGACACCTTCCTATACATTCTGCTGCCTTGACACACTTGCATTTCAAAATTGGTTTCCTATGATGGTTTTCTGGGAAACTGCTGTCCTTTGATAGACTTTGTTAAGCATTTATTGACTTTCATTGTGTCTACATATAATAGAAGAACCTGTTGATACATCCCCACAAGGCTATTACTTTGTTAGAGATGGTGTCTTAGTAACTGAAGGTGGCAGGCATCTTCTGGTATCCCAGCACTTAGAGCAGAGGGTGTGTTTACACATAGAGTGGAGGGTGTGTTTACATGCAGTGTTAAGGCGTCAGTGTCCACTTGTCTTCACAAGTGCTTTGTAATTAATGACACTGACATAAAGCCTTGCTAACCATTCTCCTGCCTCAGCCTAGTGCTAGGATGACAGTCATAGCACTCCTGACTTAATAATTGTAAAACAGAGTGATTCAGAGTATAAAGTTCCTATCCTGGTAATGTCAAATTCTAACCATATTAATAACACAGAACACACACTTATGAAATGCCTTACCTTAAATAAATGTCCCCAGCCAGATTGATTTAGTGTGAGTTATAGCAATGAACTTCCTGATTGTAATTTGCCTTTGATATGTATTTTCTTTGAGTGTGTGAGTGTGTGTGTGTGTAACGTGAAAAATATTTTGAGAAGTTTCACTTTCTTGTGCAAGTTTGTATGTATGCATATGTAAAATATGTGCATATATTTCAACTATTTAATAATTTATACCTATTACTTCTTAACTCAGGATAAGATAAAATGTAAACAGGAGGCTTACTTGTGAAATAAAAGGTATAGGATAGCTGAAAACTTAACTATTTGCGGACCTGTGTCTCAGCTCCGCCCTTGGAGCTGAGCCTGCCTTGTGTCCACTTCCTTCTTGGTACCATAATCTCTTGGGTAAAGGGAATTGCTTGCCACTGATTCTGGCCAGGGGACAGTGGCAGTCATGAGTGTCTTGCCAGAGAGGAGAGTCTTATCTGGCTTGGCTCTAGGAGCACAGCATTGGCACACTTGTAATTTCTGTATCTGTTTTGTAGGCAGCCTGGTAGATTCATCAGGCCACATCCTGATTCCTGGAATCTATGATCAAATGGCCCCTCTTACAGAGGAGGAAAAAACAATGTATAGAAACATTGATCTGGACATGGAAGAATACCAGAAGAGCAGCCAAGTTGAGAAATTTCTGTTTGATACCAAGGTATAATCTTAAATGCATACACGATCTGAAAGAGGATTGCTGCTCCCAAATCTTGTTTTCCCAGGGTCTAAGCGGCACCACGCTGTTGATCTGTGCATCTCAGAACACCAGGCAAAGATTAAATCCCGGGCAAATTTTGATCCACTTTCGGGAGCAGTCTGTGCAGGCTTCAGGCATCTAATCATGAATAATGACGCAGTCAACAGTGGTCTTTCCACAGCACTTTATTAATTTAAATCCCATTCCACTTCCTGTCAGGGAGCTGAACTTTCTGAATAGTCAAAGATTGGGAGCCACTATCTGAGACACTGGCTCCAACACCTGTAATCATTCTCTTTCTCAGGCGTTACCATTCAGGGCCTATGGACAAGCCAGAGCATTCCTTTCTCTGTGCTGTGAAGAAACTTAGAACTCATAGCAGAAATTCCTGAAGAATTTTAAGTTTTTGTTCATTTTCTTTTTCATTTTTTTTTTTTTTGTTGTTGAATACTTTGCCTGCTGTGGGCTGAAGGGATAACTTAATGGTTAAGAGCATGGATTGCTCTTGCAGAGGACCTGAGTTCAGTTTTCAGTTGGACAGCTCACAACCACCTGTAACTCTACTTCTCAGGGATCTGACACGCTATTCTTCTATTCTTGCCTTTTTAGGCATTGTGCCACATTCACATGCGTACAACTCACCCTACACACACACACACACACACACACACACACACACACACACACTAAACTAATAGAAAATCTTTTTTTCTTTTAAAAAATGCTTTCCTGCTCAGATATTGGTAACTGTGGTTGATTCCCCAGGCACTGCCCAGAGAAGGCAAACCTGTGATGATAAGTGGTACGGCTTTCTGTGTGACTGTATTTCTTCCCTCGGACTAAGTTTGTGAAAATACACAAGAAAGAAATTGGCTCAAATACTGAGGGTTTGTTTAGGGATTTCTGAGGAATGAAATTTGCTACATTCGTTATCAGTGTATAACCCTGGCTAGAAATTTATAATTGGATCCAGTTTCTTTTTAAGTCATTTTGTTATTGTTATTATTATTATTATTATTACTATTGTTATTATTATTATATTGTGTGTGACACATGTGGAGCCAGAGAGCAAGTTTCAGGAGTCGGTTCTCTTCTCTATCTTGCTGAGGTAGGATTTTCTTGTTGGTTCTGCCACTCTGCATACTCCAAGCTAGCCTATGAGCTATCTCTGCCTGTATTCTTATAGAAGTGCTGGGATTACAGATGTGTCCCTCCCCATCTGACTGTTTTACCTGTGTTCTAGGGATCAAACTCGGGTTGCCAGGCTTCTGTGGCAAGTGCTTGTACCCACCGAGTCATCCTATTGGTTCTGACTGGATTTCTGAAGCAGCTGCTCAGACAGGAAGAAGTTCTGGGCAGGACAGCAGCACCAGGCAGCTGAAGTCAGCAGAAGACAGGAAGCCTCATGTCCTGCCTCTATTATTAGTCCAGACCCAGCTAACTTGATGCTAAGTAATTTGTCATGAGTGGGTCTCAGGTACACAGATGTTGGAGATCTGAGCAATTTAATTCAGCTGAGATCTATTTGATTTGCAGTGCTAGGGGAATAGCCCAAGGGCTTTGTGCATCCTAAGCAAGTGCTCTACTCTTGAGCTATCTATCCCTAATCCTTTTATTCCATTTATTTATTTATTTGTCTTTCTATTTATTTGCTTTGAGACAAGGTCTCACTATGTGTCCCTGGCTGGCCTGAATCTGTGTAGACTAGGCTGGCTGGCCTTGAACTCACAGAGCCTCTGTGCTGGGATTAAAGGCATGAGCAAACACGCCTGGCTCATTTTCCTTGTTTGTTCTGTTTTGTTTTTGAGACAGGATCTCTTCTAGCTGAGGCTGGTCTCATACTCACTAAGGAACCAAGGACAATGTGGAATTCCTGATTTTGTTATCTCTACCTCCCAAATGCTGGGACAAAGGCATCTGCCCCCAGCCCCAGATCCGGGGCTTTGTGCATGCGAGGCAAGCACTGCATGTAGCCCTCAACTGAGCTTTAGTCATACGTTCTTTGCATGATTTAGGAGGAACTCCTGATGCACCTATGGAGGTATCCATCTCTCTCTATCCATGGCATTGAGGGTGCGTTTGATGAGCCTGGAACTAAAACAGTCATCCCCGGCCGAGTCATAGGAAAATTTTCAATCCGCCTAGTCCCTCACATGAATCTGTCTGTGGTGGAAAAACAGGTAACAAGTGTCTGTTGTCACTAGGTCCAGCAGTACCATTTCTGAGCCCCGTACCCCATGGCAAATGGAGCGATTCTGTGGTTATTACTGAAGCTTCATTTTTTTTCCCAGCACAAAAGAGTGGAACAAATGTCAAGAAGCCAGCATCAACCTTACTCAGTGCAAATCTCTTTCCCCAATCCCAGAAGTCAGAAAAATAGCCACTTGGAGTTGCAATGATGGGGAAATTTTTAAAAATTAGATGTTAGCTACAAAGGCTAGATTGGTTTTACATGGGGATGGAGTAGGGCTGACTACACTTGGCTGGAGCTGGAAAAGCTCAAGTCCAGTCATTTGTTATGTCAGGATGTTTGAAACCAGCGTGTGGAAAGCAGCAATTGTGAGGAAAGTACTATCTGGAAGGAGTTATCTTTCTCAGTTATCAGCCCATTATTAATTCACCTAGAGTAGGTTTAACAGGAAGTAGACTCTTAGAGAGGGCTGAGGAAATACCTCCATACCCTCCCCAGGATCTGTTGTCCTTGTATTGTGTTCTAGTTACATTCTAAATGTCTCCTTCCCTCTTCCTTCTGTCCTTCCCTCTTCCTTCTGTCCTCTCCTGCTGATTCCTTCCCTTTTGGAAACACCACTGTTTTACCTTACAGATACACAGTCCACAAGGGCAGGAACTTCCTCATGCCTTCTCTCTCTCTCTCTCTCTCTCTCTCTCTCTCTCTCTCTCTTTCTTTTTTTGCAGCTATATCCTCAGCACCTTGGTGCTGATTAATGCTAGCTGAAAGAATGAATGAAAGCTATGTGTTGGAGCCTGGAGCCTCCTGAGAGGATTTCCTCAGCAGTCATTAGGAAGGAGTGCTACAGGCTCTTAAAATGGAATTGCTCCCACTTTCCAGAATTTCCCAGAATGTATAATGTCTCCCCTATGTCTCTTAGAGATCAAAAACCAAAGACACTGCTACTGAGCACCTTTATTTGGATTATGCTTCATAATTTCCAGCAAACACCACTTAGATACCACTATGGATCAGGGACTGTGCAGGTTCAAGGGGTAAAGGTTAACTAGAGTGCATTTTGCCCTCTGGACAATGCCCAGAGCCTTGGAAGCCCCTGTTCATTGTTACAGACCTAGTGGCATTAACTAAAGGCTCACAATGCTCCAATTCATCAGGTCAGGCTTTCCTCTAGTTTCTGGATGAAAGACCATACACACTGAATGAGCAAAGTCCAGTGTTATTGACAGTGTCACCTTCTAGGTGAAGCAACATCTGGAAGCTGTGTTCGCCAAAAGAAACAGTTTCAACAAGATGACTGTGTCCATGGTACTAGGACTCCAACCTTGGACTGCGAACATCAATGATACTCAGTATCTCGCAGCAAAAAGAGCCATCAAAACAGGTGGGCCTTACAGATACTGTGATTCACCTGTTTGCATCAGGGCCAAGACACTTTTAAGTCTCAAATATCAACTGTCCTCCTTATCCAAGGTGCATTAGTTATCTAGAGGGGCAGAACCAATAGAATGAGTATATATTAAAAGGGGATTTACTTGGCTGCCTTTCATGACAGAGTCTGGGCATTCCAACAATGGCTGCCTCACATCGGAGAGGTCAAGAACCCACTAGCTGCTCAGTTCCTAAGGCTGGGTGCTAACCTGGTGCTTAAGGCCTGGAAGATTCCTGGAGAGCTACAGGTCGTCACACTGGAAGCCCAAAGGGCTGGGTTCTGGTACTAGCGAAGGAAAGCTAAAGCAGTGGTGTTGATGAACTTGCCAGCAGGAAGGAAGGCAAGCAGGCAAAAAAAAAAAAAAAAAAAAAATCCGATCTTCTGTCCCCTTCATCCAAGCTGAGCTGACACCAGAAGGTGCCATCCGAGTTTAGGGTGAGTCTTCCCACCTCAAATGACCTGTTAAGAATGCCCTTTAAAGGCGTGCCCTGCAGTTTGCCTTTAGTCAAGCTGACCGTTAAGATGTATACCCAGGGTACAGTAGCACAGGATGTTACTTCCCTAGCATTGCCTGTAGTCATCACAACAGCCTTCTCCAGTTTACAGAGGAAATGAAGACTTACAGAGACGGAGTAATTTGTGAAAGAGAACTATGTTAGTTATTTTTTTCATGACCATAAAAAGTACCTGGAAGAAACAACTTGAGAAGGAATGGATTTTTTTTTGTCTCACAGTTTCAGAGGGTTTAGTCCATCATAGTAGGGGAGGAATGATGGGATATTTCAGCTCACATAACCAGTAAAAGGAGGAATTACATCAGAAGGCAGCCAACAGGAAGTCTTCACAGTGGATTTAAGAGGCCATGCTCCTCCATGAGTAGATTTAATGGTTAACAATTCCTGGTGTAAGGAGAGGGTTTTTTTGGTGGTGTAGCTACCTGCAACTTGTCCATGCTCTTGCATCTAACACCAATTAAACTCATTGGGATACCAAGCTAGAGCTGGGTGGAATTGTTTTTCTTTGGTTTGTTGGTGCCTTGACTAGAGTGAGTAAATGTTTCTTTTCACCTCTTCCCAGGAAAAGTCTTAAAAGATTAGTAGATAAAATGTATCATTGTTAAACTAGGCCTTTAATCCCAGCACTTAGGAGGCAGAGGCAGGTGCATGTCTGTGAGTTCCAGGCTAGCCTGGTCTATAGAGTGAGTTCCAGGATAACCAAGGCTACACAAAGAAACCCTGTCTTGAAAAGTGATAGGTATCTTGCTGTGATTTATTCTAGTGCCTCCTTTTCCTGTGTTTCAGTGTTTGGGGTAGATCCTGACATGATCCAGGATGGGTCAACCATTCCAATTGCTAAGTTATTCCAGGCTATTACACAAAAGAGTGTAATGATGCTCCCGTTGGGGGCTGTGGATGACGGAGAACACTCTCAGAATGAGAAGATTAACAGGTGAGCAGACCCTGTGAAGGTGAGAGCTCCCTGTGGGCCTGTCTGCTAGCCTTGTGTAAGACTGGACAATAACAGACCTGGTGGCTTAAAGACCTGAGGCTTCTCCCCACATTTCCTTAGGCTGGGAACACCAGGTTAAGCCTGATGTCTTACTAAGGGCTTCTGTTGCTGTGAAGAGACACCATGACCATGGCAACTCTTATAAAGAAGAACATTTAATTGAAGCTGTCTTACAGTTTCAGAAGCTTATTCCATTATCATTATGGTGGAACATGGAAGCACACAGGCAGGCAAATGGTGCCGGAGAAGGAGCTGAGAGTTCTGTATCTTGATCTGCAGGCAACAGGAAGTGAATTGTGTCACTGGGTGTAGCTTGAGCACAGGAGACCTCAAAGCCCACCCCCACAGTGACACACTTCTTCCAACAATGCCAAACCTACTCCAACACAGCCACACCTCCTGTTAGTGCCTCTCCTTTGTGGGGCATTTTCTTTCAAACTACCACAACTGGTCTCAGACTACTGCCTTCCTTGCATGTCCTCATGTGGTAGAACTAGAACTAAGAGGAGAGAGAAGCAGTAAGGAGGAAGAAGGGATCGGTCCTGTCTGCAGGCGAGCAAGGGGCTCTGGCATTTCTTCCCCTGTAAATTCACCAGCACCATGGGACTATGGCACATCCTCTGACATCACTTAATTTTAATCATCTTCTCATTGAAAGGTCCTGCCTCCAATGTTGTCTCATTTCGAGTTAGGGCTTCAACATACAGATCTGGGGAGCACAACAAAGGATATTTAGCAGTGCTTGGTATGAGCATATTGACAGGTTATATAAGCCTCCAAATGAGTGAGAAACAGAAATGTTTGGTTCTTCAATCCCTGTCATGTCAAGAATAAGAAGTCAAAGAAACTCTGAGAAACCCAAGAAAGCCAGGTGGGGCAGTGCTCTCCAGGAATCCTAGCACCCAAAGAGGTCAAGGTGGGAGGCAGTAAAGCAAAAAACAAAGAAAATGGGCATTTCTTTGGTTGGGTCCAAGATTAATTGCCTCTTTCCTTTCTCCTCTTTCATCCCCTCCTTCCCTTCCTTCCCCCCCTCTTCCTCCATCTTCTTTTGATTGCTGTCCTGAGACAGAATCTTGTTCTGCACCCCTGGTTGGCCTGGAAAGCTGTATATAGGCCAAACTGGCTTTGAGGTTGCAGTGATCCTCTTGCCTCTGTTTTCCAAATGCTGGGATTGCAGGTGTGTAAAAACATATCTGGTGATCTCATCTTCTTAATAATGATGCCATTCTCCTCTTGGATTTACCAAGTGACTTTGGTCCTAAGATCTCAGAAGCATGCTAAATACTTTAAATTGAGTGGGTTTATAATACATACAATTTTTTGGTGGCCATGGTTGGTTGCTTTTCCTTCTTCATGTTGGAGAAAATATGTTTCCTTGTCTTTATTTTCTTTAGGTGGAACTACATACAGGGTTCCAAATTATTCGCTGCCTTTTTCCTGGAGTTGTCAAAGCTGCACTTGTGACAACAGGTGCCTTCCGATGTCTTCTGACCCACTGACAGGTCTCCCCACTCAGACCCTGGCAAAGCTGGAGTTGGAAAAATTCAGAAAACATGAATCCAGTAAAATATTTGTTCCTTCCCATTTAAAATGTCTTGGGACATTTGCACCAGCAATAAAACATTCAAAAGGCACAGACATTGAAATGGTTTAACATTCCTTCTGTCACTTACCTTCCCAAACTCATAGCTACCTGGGCCTTCAGTCCCCCCAAATCCAGTACAACAGGCTAGGACTGGCCTCAGCACAGTGTTCTAGCACAAGTGGGACACCTCTTCAGCCAATTAGATTCTCACTTGCAGTCCTGTTGGCTCAGTCCTCCAGTTTGATTGGCAGGCCCTGAAGAACTCTGGTGCCCAATCATTCCCACGCAGGGTCTCAGGACCTGAATCACATTTGCCTCTGTTCCCTTCAAAAGGAAAGTGGTAGCTTCCACCACTGGTTACAGTGATTTCCCTATGGATTCATCTTCAGAAGAGTTACTGGGGCATGCCACTGTATTAACTTCCTGCCTCCCCTTCATTTATTTCCTCCAGTTTCACGAAACATTCTGAAACTGGAAATGATCAATATTCGTACCTGCATGCCATTTGGAATCCTTGTGCAAAGATAAGCTTTTCTTTAATTCCAAACTTTCTCACCTTTGCCATGATTGACACCACCTGCTCAGCTCCTCTGCCTCCTGGTCTCCAACCCCATCAATAAAGCCCCACTCCCTGCACACATGTGTGCCCACCATTCTACCAGCAGAATGCACCCGATAGAATTTTTCTCATTCCATTGAAATTTTACTCAATGACTGTATCTGAATTGCTCAAACCTTTTAATAGCTCCAGTGCTAGATGGAGAACTAATCAACCCTGACATCAGCAAGACATCCTCAATTTAAAGCCCTGGCTAAATCTGAATTCATTAATCATTTTAGTTCACCATCTTGTTTGGCTTGATTGGACTTGATGGTGTAAACACTACAAAAAGTTATTTTTTTTTACAGTTGAGTGTATATAAACAAAACCAATCTTTATGAGTTCACTATTTATATCATTAATAGAAAAGAATTTGAAGGCTTAGATTTTAAGTGCTTCTCTGATGGTTCCAAATAAAAACAATCCATAACATGTTTTCCTTCATCTTTCATGTATCTACTAGCTATTGAAATACCACTTTTCAAATTTGCTGGCTTACATTAAAGTTGGGTGTCTGAGAAGATGATTCATTGGGCAACATGTTTGCTGTTGCACAAACATGACATCCTAGGTTTGGATTTCCAACACCCACAACATAGCTAGGTGCAGTGGAGTATGTAACATTGTTCCTAGAAAATTCCAGTCGTGACATTTGGGATCCTGAAAGTATCACTAAAGTTCATTACACATTTGGAGAGGTAAGAAAATCATCCTAGTTATTGATTAAGCCAATTAGCCACTTATAAAGGAACAAAAATTTGGGGGTAGAGAAACATTTAAATATTTGTTTTAAAAATTTTTATTAAGTAAATATATGCATAAGGAGAACTTGGGATGCTTGGGTTTCATACTGTGTTCATAAAAACAGAATGTCAGAGTCTGTAAACCAGCTGTGAGTGTCCACTGGCTGTGCATGGTCATTGTCGTATCTCTGCAGATGAGCTGGGAGAGGGCAGTGAGCCAGGGAACACAGAGGTCCTGCTCCAGCCCTCTGCTTCATGATTGCAACAGGCATATCCAGCTCTCCCTCGTTTTTCATTAGCTGAGTGCCCATCTGGGCCCCTCATCTAAGAACCAGATGCCCCAGTCTTCTGCCTGTTTCATATTGGACACACCGATCGTCCATCCATCATGGAAACTTTTTGCTCTCCCTCTCTGGAGTGCTTCTCTTTGGTAAACGGCCAATGTTCTAGGTTATGGCAAAGCTCTGGACTTCCTTCACATTCATCTTATGTAAAGACCAGTCAACTCCATTTCTCAAAAGCCACCACTTCCTTCTATTTCTACTGTCATCTTTCGTAACTCAAACTGCCACCGCTTTTGTTGGCTTTTTACAAAGGTCCCTTCCTGGTTTCTGCTTACACAACAGCATTTTTCTGTCACACTGAAGATTAGGTGTCATTCCAATTCAGCAGAAGACCCTAGAGTGACAATGAGATCTTAGCATGACCTTTGACATCACAGGACTGTTTCCCTACAGTCACCTCCACGCACTCTCCTGGCCTCACCCTCCCTTTCTAGCTGTGTGCTGACCACCCTATTCTTCTAGTTCCTCAACTAGTAAGAGTGGCCTCAGAGGTTTCTCATTCCCTCCTGTTTCCTGAGATACTCTTGCTAACTCTTAGGGGCTGGATAGTGCTCTTCCTTCATTATTTTTCAGATCTCAGCTTAGTGTGTGCTTGTACATGAGTGCCACTACATGAACAGCTTGTGGGAGTCAGTTCTTTGCATCTACCATGTAGATTCAGGGGATCAAACTCAGGTCATCAGGCTTGGCAGCAAGCCTTTTACCTGTTGAGCCATCATTGGTCCAATTGTAACTGTGTGCTCATCTATGCACACATATGGTGTGAAAGCTCCTGAAATGTTCAATATTAGAAACACCGGGGAAACACTAGTCACGAGGACTCAAGGAACCAAAACTGCATCTGGTGACCTCAAGGGTCATGTGTTTGAAGTGAGCCTTGCTGATCTACTGAATGAAGAAGTTGCATTTAGAAAATTCAAGCTAATTACTGAGGATGTTCACGGCATGAGAAGGGCGGCAGGATGAAGCCAGGACAAAGAATCTCTCATTACACACATATGTACTTCTGTGGATGTTGGTTTTTTCCCTCAGTTGTTCACTGCCTTATATTTTGAGACAGGGTCTTCTCCTGAACTGGGAACTCCAAGATTTAGCTAGACTGGCTGACCAGCAAGTACCATAGATACCCCAGCCTCTTCTCTGCCTTCTCTGTAGAAATATTCACAGGTCTTACCTAACTGGGGGGAGTCCCAGGGGTCTTGTATGGGTCACCCAAGCTACTCTGATTTAAGACAGCAATGATCTTGTCCGACTCGAAGGAAACAATCAGTCAACAGAGGCCTTTCTTTAACTCAGAGGCCACAGCCTGTGGAGATAAAACCCCTGAGACATGAGCATTACAATATACTAAGCACTTTCCAACGGAATGCCAATATTTCAATATCAGCAGATTTCACAATTAACCAAACAACTAATAAGAGGACTATCTTTGTCTTTTCTTGGCTCTTTCTTTCAAGCCCTACACCCTCTCATAATTATTGTTTTTCAAGGATTGCCTTTCCCAGTACACATACATGTACAAGCGAACATTTCTCTGATGACACTTATGTTTGAGTTGAGAACCAGCCTGACAGCAATCCCTGCATGCTCCGGAAAAAGAATTGGACTACACCTCCCCGACTGCACTGGATTCAACTCACTCCGTTTTGACTGACACTCCAACCAGAACCTCGAGTAATGACTTCAATCAAGTTGAGGATTTCAACGTAGATCTTCAATCAAGCAAATCTCATCTAACATGGACTAGACATAACTCATTAGAGACTTTCCCTGTACTAGCATTTTTTTTCCACAGGACCCCACATGGCTACCATCGTCCCATTTCAGCAGGAAGTAACTTAGAAGATGCTACGCCCCCGTTCCCCATTATTGTTTATTAGGGTACTGTAAGCCTAATAGTTAAGAATGACCTTCTTATTGTTTAGAGTTGGGATTGGAAGGAGGTGTTCAAGTTAGACACCCTTTCCACATGACTTTAAGACTTAGCTGGAATAGACATAGGATGTGCAATAGCAGATTATTGTATCTTCTTATATTTCACCTTTATGATTGCTAGTTTTAGACGTTTTACACTATTAAGTTTTAATCCTCTTTTAGACTAAAAGGGAAATTATAGGGAGACACCCTAGCACGGCCCCAGGCAACCCGGACAGGTGCCAGGTGTACCGGGGACTCGCCCATGAGGGCAGGGTGAAGGGAAGTCGGGGTGACATAAGGGAAGGTTCTTAAGGGCTGCACGTGGAGACCCCAGCCCTTCTCCCTTCTGCTCCCCCAGCTACCTGCGCTGGTTCCAGCTCCCTCCCTCTCGCTTGATTGGTGCATCTCAATAAAGAAAACCTTAGCACTATCTGAGGCGGCAGGCTGTTCACTCTTCAACTAACAAATGAGTAGATCTGAGAGTTATGTTGAGTAATCTTCCAATTGGGTAAGGCTGCTATGCCATTGCCAGGGCAACAAGGGTGAGCTATGTCTGCATCCTTGTAAAGTCCACACACAGCAGCTGACCCAGAATCAAAGTCCACTGGATTTTTTGGACATGACATAAGAAGTAGTCACAACATGAAACCGGTGCTGTGCTATCTGGCTTCTCACTTACGTGGGTCCACAGTTTCACCTACAAGAAATGTCCCAAACAAACTCTGTTACATGGCAGAACCAAAGGAGTACCTAATGACATTTTAGTAAACAGGACACTACACTACTTTAGATATCTAGTAGTAAATGAATTCAATGTGACATAAATATTGTAAAGACTTATTTTTATTTATGTGTATGTGTGTGTCTTGTCTTATTCATGAACACTTGTGCAGATGTCTGTGGAGACCAGCAGAGGGCATCAGATTCCCCTGAAACTGGAATTACAAGCAACTGAGTTGCCTGTGGGTGCTGGGAATTGAACTGTCTTTTGCAAGAGAAATAAGTACCCTTTTTTGTTGTTTGTTTTTTGAGACATGGGTTCTCGGTGTAGGTTTGGAGCCTATCCTGGCACTCTGCCTGTAACCAGATAGGCTTCAAACTCTCGAAGATCTGTCTGCCTCTGCCTCTGGAGTGCTGGGATTAAGGGTGTGTGCCACCACTGCCCCACAAAGCAAGCACCCTTAAATCCCTGAACCAACTCTCCAGATCCAATGTTAAATATTTAATTAGAATTTTTTTCAGTTTAAGTCTGACTACTTTGAACGTGTAATAGCTAACGAATTAACTAATGTTTTAGATCTTGACTATGTACAAGTAAAATACTTGTCTCCATGTAAATATGCCTATGGCTAGATGTAGTATAACTTGTTGGTTTATACCGCCTCTCATAACATGAAAATTTAAACCGTGAGCTAAAGGCTTCCACTGTTTATTTCGCCCTCTCACTAGTCAAGTGTGCAAATTTACATCCACCATAGATTCCCCACCAAGGAAGAAAGATGACCTTCACTTTGCAATGATGAAGAAAGTCTTTTGAAAATAAGCTCCTCAGCGGAAGGCTGGATTGGGTGTGCTTTGTATTTTTCTCAGCTGTCCAAAAGCTTTACTGATGGGTAATGTACAAAGACAAGAAGTTTTTTTTTTTTTTCAGGAATGAAATGACACATTCTTTCCACAGTATGATTAATAAAGACAGTGATGGTAGATATAATGACTATAATTCCTTAACAATTATGATAAGTAAATAAATGTTCCTGAACTATTTTAGTTTGGGTAGAAGTGAAGAGGAAAAAAATGCCATTATCTTCACAAATCTTATTTTAAAACACTATTCTAGTTTAATTCCTTATTCTAGTTGGGGAAAAAACATGTCAGAGAAATTATGCCTTTCACTATAGTAGAAAATATGAAGTTTTAAATTATCTCACCTCCCACATTGAAATTCACCAAAACAGCATTCAGAAAGTTCTAAGATGTAAAATTCTAGTGTGGGTGTTTAACATACATATTCTCACTGTTATTGCAAGTAGGCATTTGGATGTAATAACAAAAATGTGACAGGGAACTAGAATGTTAGATGACACTGTGAAATTAGTCACAAGGAATGACCAACCTCCCTCTTGAATTGTAAGTTATTATTGTCAAATAAATGGAGCTATTTAAAGTCTGTCTACACCTGCACTTTCAGAACCAGAGGCAGAGATCTGGGATACTTCAGCAGGTCAAAATAGGGATGTAAGGTTCTGGAAAAGAGAGCCTCAGGGAAACACTGGCTTCTTCATACTCTGCCTAAATCAATGGGTGAGGCAGGCCCCATCCCTCCAGGGAAGGATGGAAGAAATAGGTGGGACTTTAACTGTTCACTATGGCAAAAGAAACAAAGCATGAAGTTGTGCCCGAGTTACAAGGATCCCCAAAGAGGCCAGGGAGACAGACCACCGATGCAAATGCATGAGGTTTATTAAATTGTCCATCCTACCTTGGGAGGGACCCTGTCTAGAAAGCTGACACAGCAGCCTCCAGACAGGGTAAGTTCCCTGTGTACTGCTAGTTTTTAAAGACAAAAGAACGGGTTGGTTTCTGATTGGTTGACTTTTGAGAATAATCAAGAAAATGTCTCAAAGTCATATTTTGGCACAAAATACCTGTGTACTAGGTATTCTCTTTGGTCAGTGCTGAGAGGGAACATTCTGTGGTTTCTATGGCTTTGTCTTGTTACTTGCAGGGTGGCCTGTTGTACATAGATACCAATAATTTTTAGAACTGTATCCTGCAGACTATAGGGGAGGTTTTGGTCTCCCCTGGAGTTTCTTTTGTGGCCAAACAGTTCCCAGGAAACAAGTACTTAGGAGGCTGGGGTGGGGGCTGGAGTTTCTTTGTGTTCAGTTTTGGCTCTGGCTCTGGGAGGCCAGGGGATCTGGAGTTTCCTTGTGCCAGAGGCCTATTCGTCTTTTCTGTAGCCTGTCATGGCTGCTAAAGCAGGGGCTGAGTGAGGGTCTGGTCCCTTTATTTCTGAATTATTAGAAGTGAAGCCTTTGAGTTTAGTTTATGCCTTTCAGAAGTGAAAATACCAACTAGAAGGCTGCCTGTCAAAACAACGAAGGCCACCAAAGCTGTCTAGTGCTCATTAGGGGACAGAAGGAACAGAAGGGTCATGAGACCATAACATGTGTTCTTCTGGCTGGACATTATTGCTGTCTTCAGTGAGAGTAGTTGTGGTCATCTAAATGAGGCCTTTACCAGACTGAGCTTAGCAAACTTCCTACAAGGGGCTGGTAAGATGGCTTAGCAGCTAAAGGTGCCCGCTGGTGAGCTCGGTAGCCTAAGTCTGTTCCCCTGGATCCACATGCTGGAAGGAGAGAGCCAACTTCCACAAGTTCTGAGCTCCCCATACAAGGCACAGGTGTGGGCACTCCCTCCCCCCAACACTAAACAAATTCCTTTAAGGAGGGAGGGGGGGAACTCATGAGGTTCCTCCTCAAGGATATATAGGAGGTAATCTATTGCATGAGGAAGACACTTTTTTTTTTTTTGCCTTTTCTAGACAGGGTTTCTCTGTGGCTTTGGAGCCTATCCTGGAACTAGCTCTTGTAGACCAGGCTGGTCTCAAACTCAAACTCACAGAGATCCACCTGCCTCTGCCTCCCAAGTGCTAGGATCAAAGGCATTCGACACCACCACCCGTCGAGGAAGACACTCTTTAAGAAACATAATTTTTTTTTATTAATCCTTGAGAATTTCATATGTGTTTTAATCATCTTCATCCCCTATTCCTCCTTCCACTCTTCCTCGATTCACTTCCACCCCCCACTCCCTCAACTTAATGTCCTTATTGTTAAATAACATGGAAGCCCAATCTGTGCTGCCCATAGACTCCTGGGTGTGAGGTCATCCACTGCAGTGCGGTGTATTCATTAGGAGCTGTAGATTTAAGGAATACAGATTTTCTTTTCATCAGAAGCCACAGTCATGCATAGTTCATTAGTTATGGGTGGGGGCTCTCAAGCTTGATCTTGTACAGTTTTTTCTTCTTTTCTTTTCTTTTCTTTTCTTTTTTGAGACAGGGTTTCTCTTTATAGCACTGAGCTCCAACTATCCTGGAACTTTCTCCAAAGACCAGGGTGGCCTCAAGCTCACAGAGACCTGCCTGTTTTTGCCTCCCGAGTAATAGATTAAAAGCATGTGCCTCCATGTCCCACAAAATTGTATAGGCCTCAAACAGGATCCTCCTGATCCCCGCCTCCTTCGGCAAATCCTATGCGTGTGTGGTACCACAACTGGCTTGTGTGGGTCCTGAACAGGCAACCACAGATGCTGCTCGCTCATGAGTTGCAGTCCTGTCATGCTCAGGAGACACTGTTTCAGTCCCGTGCTTCCTGACCTCTGGCTCCTATGATCTCCCCACCCCATTTCTGTGAAGATCTTTGTACCCCGATGGAAGGGGCAGAGGGCAGGCATCACACTTGTGGGTGAGCATTCTGCTGACACTTATCTCTGCATTCAGCAAGTTATGTCAATCAACCTTGTGAAATGCTTGGTGTGAAAGTGTGGATTCTATTTTGAGGGGAACTTCAGTTTACAGCTGTACTCAGTGGATTTTGGTCAAATAACTTCTGTCCTCAGGAGTCTCAGGTGGAATCCATGCATGTACATTAAAGTCTGAGGTGGAGGGAAGAAACCCAGTGCTTTGTAGAGGTTATTGGTGTGCCTAGGAGGGTTGTCATATTCCATTAATTGTATTGTATTGCCTCTTAACGTAGGACTTGGAGTCAAACTCTTCTCTCCCAAGGCTCAGGATGGAAAAGGACATTCCTAAGGGACTTGTGCTTATTTTGAGTTTCTTTTCCACTACTTCTCTCACCTGTCATCAGGTAAAATGATATCCAGAAGTTGCAGTCCAACATGAAAATGAGTACCTAGAAAAGCTTTCCAGTCTGTGACTGAGGGTGCATTTTCCCCAATTACAAAAAAGAGATGCAAGAATGCTAGGGTTAATTTCCTCCTTTAAAAGTTGTATTCAAATCTCAGTGGTTGTGGTGCTCACCTTTAATCCCAGTAGGGGCAGGTGGATCTGCTCTGAGTCCAAGGCCAGCTTGGTCTACAGAACAAGTCTTAGGACAGCCAGAGCTATACAGAGAAACCCTGTGTTGAAAAATCAAATCTAGCTGGGCGTTGGCGGCAGACGCCTTTAATCCCAACAGGTGGATTAAAGGAGGCAGACGCAGGTGGATCTCTGTGAGTTCGAGACCAGCCTGGTCTACAAGAGCTAGTTCCAGGACAGCCTCCAAAGCCACAGAGAAACCCTGTCTTGAAACGCACCCCCCCAAAAAAAAGAAAAATCAAATCTAAACAAAATAACAACAACAAAAACTAATAGTCTTCACATTCAAGTGAGATTTAGAGAGTAATAATCAGCCCTTTCAGCCAGAGGTGAGAGCCAGTGACCAGCTACATTGCTTTCCTGATCTTCAGCTTGAAGGTTGAACCCCAGTATCAGTCTCTGGGTCTTTTATTTTTCGTGTAACACTTCACCACCATCTTGACCAACCAAGGTTACAACAGATCCCCAAATATACTTTAAGTAGGGTTTTTGAATGATAATTCCTGTCCTGTCTTAAAAACAATGTTTATGAAAAATAGAATTTAAAAGCAATGCTTGTTTAATGTGAGGTATTAAAGCCGGACCTCCATGCATTCATATACAAGGAAGTACCTTGATAGCAGTCAAACAGAAAATCAAACATAACATCACCCAGTTGATCGTTTGTATTGTTGGAGCTTGATTTTGCCTTCTACAAATTATCATTGTGCCTTGTGTCTTCACTCTTGAAATAAAAAAAACTTTATTCTGATATTACAGGAATACACAATTGAGAGATTTTAAACTTCTTTAAAAGGAAGTTTTGGAGTTTTACAAATATTTACAAAAAACCCTGGTATTTTGTAAGAAACAGCTTCTAAAAGTATTTGTTTATAAGGCTATGGGACATTTTAAACTTACAATGTATTTTATTATATGTTAATATGTGGTCTTAATAAACAAGTGAAAGGCTAAAGATTAGGGCCACAGCTGTGGACACAAACATTAAAAGATCATTTCACAGGGAAGCCTAGGGTGGCCAGAATGCTGGATGTTTGCATTGTGATTCATAACAATGGCAAAATTGCAGTTGTGAAATAGCAATGAGAATGATCTTATAATTGGGGGTCACCACAACATGGGAAACTGTGTTAAAGGGTCACAGCATTGAAAAAGTTGAGAACCACGGTTTGAGACAATGTCTCTCCTTTCCTAGGGACTATGCAGGCGAACCAGAGACTTTTGTTTGTTTGTTTTTTCAAGACAGGGTTTCTCTGTGGCTTTGGAGGCTGTCCTGGAACTAGCCCGGCTGAGACTAATTTTAAAATGTACATCTAACCTTCTTGTTTTTGCTAACATTGTTAAGCTGTAGTTATCTTGGTAAACTGAGTCACACAGGTAACTGTTGTGTTCTGTAATGGTACACTATGTAAGGACCAGAAAAATAAAGTTAACAATTTCTCTATGGATGGTATTCATGAAAAGATCTCCAATTCAGAAATTGTTATTCTCAGTATAAACTGGTCAAGATAATTAGGCTTTAATATGGGCAGAACTATGCTTGTAGTCATTCTAAGTACTAATATAATTACAGAAAAAATCAGTTAGCTTCCTGTATATGTTGCATGGTATAGCCTAAAGCAAGTAAGTAAAACCAAGCAAGGGCTGTATGTCTCAGATACATGGCGATCTGCTGAATATGGCATACATATTTATATGCTAACTACAGGCAAGGTGGAAACCACTTAGGATGCAGGGGCTCTTGAAGGGCCACATCCTGCCCAGTCCACTGTACTTCCTTATGACCTGCAAGCCGATTTAGATTTAGGTCATGGGATTTGAGTGAAAGGCTGACTCGAGTGCAGAGCTATGCTCCACTTTTTCCCGTGAGTCTTCTAGGAGATGCAGTTCCCTTCCGCGGATATGTGAGTCACACGGAGGTTTAACGACACCATCGTCAGGACCCCCTCGCATTGCGGGGCCCTGGGGTCAGCACGTGGCAGAGCCCATCCTGGCGTCCCCGGAATCTGGGATAACCCTGTGTGGTGACAGCCTGGCAAGGGGAACACACAGGGTCAGGGGACCCGAGGCGGAGGAAGGCTCAGCCCCGGCCACGCCCCTGCCCCTCCCGGCGCCGCCCTCGGGTTCGAGGGATGGAGACCCGCCGCGGGGCGCTGCGAGGATTGGCCAGCCGAGCGAGCCTCCTCGGGAGAGGACGCCGTTCTCCCGGAAGACGCGGCCGCCCTGAGCCCCACCAGCTTCTGCCCTACAGATTGACTCTCTAGGCTTTCCGTTTCCTTCAGCAGGGAGGGCGGGACTTCCTGTCGTCTCTCGCAGGGACTTCCGGGAAGCCCTGCAGGGCTGAAAACAATTCGACCCGCTGAGCTGCCGGCCGTCCGAGGACAAAAAAGTGGACGCGAACCTGTGTTCCCGCCGGGGCCGCGGTAACAACTTTCGCCTTCCGGCTTTGGCGTCCTGCGTTCCATCCAGAGCAGTCGCCCTGGGAACCGCCGGAAGTAGTTCCACGGAGAACCAGGAAGTCCCGCCTCTTCCTCCCAGAGGGAAGACGGTGAGCCGGAGGAGTCAGTCAGAGGGCCGAGCAGGAGCGATTTCCCCGGCAAACAGGTGAGTTATTCACGGACGGGGCGGGGGGTCTGGGGGCGGGGATGGCCTGGCGTCGGCGCGGGGTCCGGGGGCGGCGGCCTGCGGGCCCGGGTGGCGCGGCGTCGGGAGCCCGCGGGCCGGCCTCGCTCCCGCCCCTCCCCGCCTCCGCCCCTCCCCGCCCCGCCGGGCCGACGCCGCCCCGCCGCACGCCGGGACCCACGCCCTCGCCCGTCGGCGGCGCACGTCCTGCTGCCCGGCGCCCTCTGGCCCGAGCGGCAGCCGTCGGCGGCCTCGCGCCCTCTCGGGGCCCTCGGTGCACGGGTGTCCCCTCGGCCGGCACGTTGACAGCCTCGCCCGGAGCCCCCGGCCCCGAGGCCGGCCGTTCCCCGTCCGTCCGGGGGAGCACGCTTCGCTTCCCCGGCCGCGGCCGCTCCGGCAGGCGGGCAGGCGGGCTGCTCCCTGCGGGTGCCCTGGCCACGCCGCCGCCACTCGCGCTCCTTCCGTTACGCCATGCCGGTGACAGGGAGCCCACGGCGGAAAGGGAGGTCCCTGCTCTGCGCGACTGCGGCCGGGAGACTCGGGCCGCCGCGGGCGGTCGACCCCGGGCAGCCGGCGGGGCGGCGCGCCCCTACCCACTCCCCTCCCAGCCCTCGGGAGCACCGCGTGGCTGCGCCTGCCTCCTGCCCTTCTGCAGTTCTGCCCGCTGCGCTTCGGGGCAGCAGCCGCTGACCCTGTTGGTTATGCTGGGTTTTGAGTGGGTCATTTATATTGAAGGGTTTGTGGGATGGCACCTCTTGGTGGAATTGGCATCTGTGATCACACCACACAGCACACACTGTATCCCCCCCCTCCCTCCCTCTTTTGGCCCCCTCCCTCTCTCTACAGCTCTGTCCTCTCTTCCTTTCTGACTCCCTCTTCTCTCTGGGATTTTCTTATATTATGGGCAGTCATATCTAATGGTGACATTTTAGCCTATGTTTGACAGGGCTGTTCACACACAGTATGTACCAAATTGATGGGATCTCAGTCCATTTTTAAACAAACTACTAACTGGACCGTATTCAAAGACCTCCCGTCAGTTGAACATACTGCGTATAGCTTAGTAGTTACTCCCAGTTTACAAACAGCCATTAAATAACTTGAACAAAAATCAATGTCCACATACAAATGTTTAGTACTAAGTCTTGTTACAATTAAGATTATTCCTATTGGCACAAGACAAGCTCTGTGGTATAGCAAATGAAAACTGGTTCTATTAAATTATTTTTTTGAGAGCGTTTTTCAGATTTGTAGAAAAGTTGCTGGGTAGCACGAGCAGTGGGTTTGGTACCAAAGTAAAGCACTGCTTCCTTTATGTGTCAGCTGTCATTCTAGGTTTTGGAAAAACCAACATTTGCTGTTTTAGTAAATGTACCTTGTAAGTGCTAAAAACAAAGATCTGGGAATATAGAGGAAGTTAGACCTCCTTACCTGGTGGGGTGGTATGACCTTATGGG
This sequence comes from Cricetulus griseus, assembly GCF_003668045.3. Classification (NCBI taxonomy): domain Eukaryota; kingdom Metazoa; phylum Chordata; class Mammalia; order Rodentia; family Cricetidae; genus Cricetulus; species Cricetulus griseus. The sequence continues at coordinate 231,114,509 of NC_048595.1, forward strand.
ATATAGCATTTGAGTTTGGTGGTACGTTTTAGTAGGCACATACTGTGTCCAGGGACCATTTTCCCAAATTAGGCTTTTCTTACTGGAAGACAATGCTAGTGAAATAGAATCCTTATTTTTTTTTTTTTATTTTTCTTTTCAGAAAGTGGTTTGCTAATTAGGTGGTGAAAAGAATCCTAGTTTGTAAACTCATGAATAAGTTAAGCTGTGTAGTTCTACCTGATACTTTTGACACCCTTGGCAATAAGTGATAGTGGGTGTTTATGCATGGTGCCCTAACACTCCCCAGCTGTGAAATTCATACAAGAAACATTTCTTCCCTGCTTGTTTTACTGGCATCATTGCAAGTAAACTGATGGACAGGATAGTGGTGTAGTATTAGGTAGTAACTGGAATTGGCAGTACAATCTAGTGTTGATACGGTATTCTCAGGGCAAGGTGTTGCAGTGCCACTCATGAATCAGGGCTGTCAACTGGAGGAATCGGCTTTGACATAAACAGAAGAGGCCTACACTGGGAAGATGGTAGATAGCAGGCTAGAGAAATGGGTTTATAGAGAGACTGGGTGTTTGTGGTCATAGTCCAGGTCCCATCCCATAAGTAGTCCAGTTAGAATTTTGCTGCTGACAGTGTTACCACTGGGAAAGTTGATAAGACTCTTGAATCCCTTCTGCGACTGGGGCAAAAAAGTTGTTTCTGCCTCTGCATCATTGTGATGTTTAGTGTTCAAAGTGGTAGGATGTAAGATTGGTCAAACCACACTGGTTTCTAGAGAATGGAGAGATACAATATATTTGCTTCAGCACAGCTCTTCAAAACAAAATAATAACTTCCAAAGCTAAAAGATTTAACATGACTTGTTACCAGTCAGCTTGCTGCTGTTAATTTACTCTTAAAAATTGTCTAAGCAAGGAGAAGTGTTATTTCAAGTGCTGGCTGGTCCTTCCAACTTTTGTGTAGACTTCAGAATTTGAAAGTTTTGAGTGAAGTCAGCAGGAGGTGGTACCTGCTATTGTTGCAGATTTTGTGCAGCCCCAGGTAGCAGGACCCTTAGCTCTCTCTGAGTGTTGTGGTCTTTGTGTGGGTTTAGAGAATCCAGATTCCTCTGCTCTTAGCAGCAACTGTCATTGCAATTTTTGGGTGAGATAGTGTCCTCGTTACTGTTCTTTGACTGTGAAGAGACACCATGCCAATCTATAAAAGGAAGCGTAGTTTCAAAGAGTCTATGATCATCATGGCTGGAAACATAACTGCAGGCATGCAGGTATGGTGCTAGGGCAGTTGCTTACCTGACTTCTGAAAGTTCGAGGCAGAGAGAGAGCAAGACCTGGCCTGGTATAGGGTTTTGAAATATCAGAGCCCATCCCCAGTTATAAACCTTCCTCAGGAGCCCTTTTTTTCCTTTGAGTCTTACCAGTGAGGCAAACTTTGTATTGTCACAGTGCACACTCCTGCTTCTCTCTAATGGTGCTGATCTCCTTAATAATTACAGCTTTTCCTATACTTGTTTTGTCCACAACTTGAAAGGTGCTTTCACCACTTTTTTAGCCATGCTGACTCTTTTTCAAATCTTTGTGCTCTGTTTTTTTGTCTTACTGTAATTCTGGCTAAAAGCATACTATGATATCTTGAAAATTTCTTCCCCAAATATAAATAAGTCCATTACTTCTGAATTGAGCCTTGCTCAGATTTTCAGAACACAGACAAACTACGGCTAGGTTGTTTGCCAGAATGCAACAAGACCAACGTTTAGTCTAATATCCACTAGGATCCTTGTTCCCCTCTGTAAAATCATGAATACAGTTTTTATTGTCTGCATTTCTGTTAATGTTGTCTTTAGACATCCCAGAAAAACTGCCTGTTAGTCTTTGTGTGTAATGTTTTAGAGTTTCTTTAGCTCCTGTTTACAGACTCCTTCACAGTCCTGTTGCAGACCAGGTCCTAGAGCCTAAACACTGCAGGGCCAGGGGTGGTTACAGTAATGACCTCAATTCTTTGGTACCCGTGTTTTGTATTAGTTTTGCATTGGCTGTGGCCACAATACCTACAGAAGCCACCCAAGGGAGAAGTTTGTTAGCTCATTTGCTTCAGGGAGTGGAAAAGTTAGGAAAGAATGGTGGGATTCATGGCCTTGGAAGTGTGTGTTACAGAGTAGGAGGAAGTGGAGAAAATAAGTTGAAATCAGGGGTAGAATTTCTTTTGCCCAGCATGCTCTACTTCCTAAAGGATTTACAAACTTCAAAATAAAACCATAAGCTGGGTATCAAGAGCCGAAAACTGGAGCATGCAGGGACATTCTAGATGCAAATATAACACAACCCATATCTCAGGTATATACATACCTATATCCATATTAAAGATTTCTTTTGCTGAAAAGTGACTTATTTTCATTATTTTCCAGCTACTACCTCACTATTGTAATTAGATCATGGTTCTAACAATTCTATTACCTATCCATTGTAATTGCCTATATTATAGCTAAAATGTAGCTGCAGAGAAGACTGAGGTTGATGGCAGTACCAAAGTATAAAGGAGCCTATAGCTTCCTAACATTGTATTGAGAACTTTCCCATGTGTAGCTCTGGAGGAGGAATCTTTTGGGGAGAGGGTGGACATGGATGGATAGCCCCCCCACAACAGGAAGTTTTATTTCTCCTTTTGAGCATTATTGCTTTTATATCCATGGTTATTTTCTGGATGTAATGTTACTGTTTGACAATTTTGCTCTTGTGTATACCCCAGAGAATTGGAAGTGTCTGTAATGCTAAGGACTTGGTACTGAGGAGCAATGAAAGCAATAACCAGAATTCCACGGAAATAACTATACTGTCTTGAGCTCTTGGTTTGTACAACACTTTTCATAATCTCATTTAGTCTCCAGCATATTCTCTGCAGCTGTGTACTACATTTTATCCACTCAATTTGGGGTAAGCTTTTTGTGCAGCTCTGTCCAGCTTTTAAGTGTGGTGCTAGGATTCTAGCCAAGGCAGTGTGATTTATAGCCGCTCTCTGTAGTCACTAGGCCACTACACTGACTTCCCAACATTTTAGCCTTCACTCATCTGACAGTTAACTTGTCCTTAGATGTCTGATCGTAGGCACTTTGCTCCCAGGAAGTTTATAGTCTGGCTATAGGTTCAGTTTATGACAGGAGTTAGGAAGGCGATTTGCAGGGTGCAAAATGCCCTTTAAAAGGGCAGGGCATTCTAGGAGTCTGTCTGGTTAGCTGAGCAGAGAGAGCCCTGGGAAGTGCAGCAGTCAGAAACAGGGCTCAAATTGCCAAGCGTCTTTCTAAGATTCACTTTTATCACCTTCATACCCTAGAGTTATAGTTGTTTTTGTATGTGTGCTCATTAGCAAATAGGAACTTAATGCTTATAGGGTGCGTGTCTAATTTATGTAACTAGAAACAGTCATGTACAAGTTAATAAAAGACATAAATATTGAAAGTGAAATTATAAAATGTTTAGAAGGTAATCCAGGGCAGTAGTTGTATGACTGATTGAGGTTCTTGAGTCAATCACAAAAGGTATGGAGTTTTAAGGGAAAAGATGAGTTTTATTGACATTTCTAGTATAGATAATGAAAAATACTGAGAAATGATCAGGCAAGTTACCACAATTGAATGTGTTAGTACATTACCAGTAAAAGGCTAATTCTTTTGGAAGGGCAGGTAGCAAAAATCAGTAAGAATGATAGGAAGCAGGTTAGGGAGATGGCAGGTAAAAGCGATACCTGCTAAAGCCTGATGAACCCAAGTGAAAAGTCAGGACAAGATGGCACACTTCTGTAATCCCAGTGCTCGTACAGTGAGATGTACAGTAGAGATAGGACACCCGCTAGGAAGCTTGCAGGCCAGCTAGCCTGGAATACACAGCACAGCAGCAGAAGTGGTGGAGACTTGTCTCAACAAGGTGGAAGTCAAAAACTGACTTCCACAAATTGCCCTCTGACCTCTATACCTTACAAGCCCCTTCTCTTTCCTCTTCTCGTGTACACACACACACACACACACACACACACACACACACACACACACACAGTGGATAAATAGCCAAGTATGTATTTTATGCACAAAAGAAATATGAATATTAAAATGCTCTAGTTGATTACTAATCAGAAGGACTCAATTGGTGTGTAATTTATACATTAGGTTGGCAACAATGTAAAAGGCCTGACAATATTGTTAGGGTAGAAAACACCCAGAGTACTTAGGTGAGACAAGGAATATGAGTGTGAGTGCAAATTGGTAGTGATGTGGGCTATATGTACTCTCTGACTTACTAATTCTACCGAGTCTTTGTTGTTTTTGCAGAGAGTATCTTGTCATGTAGCCTAGACTGACATTGAGCTCAAAATCTTTCATCAACCACCTGAGTGTTTAAATTACTGCTCTTAGTCTTTCTTTTACAGCAGCAGTGCTAAATTGTTTCCTAGCATTAATGGAAATACAATGCTTTAGTCCTGATTGGTCTGGAACTTTCTGTGTAAACCAGGTGAATCTCAAACTAAAAAAGATCTCTGTCTGCTTGTTTCTGCTGGGCTAAAGGCTTGAGCTGCCACACCCTGCTGATGGTAACATTTGAAAACCATTGCCCCAGGGAAAAACTTAGCTGAGTGTCTGGAGACATGTCTGAAAGGAAAGCCTTAGGTAGGCATGCTTGTGCTCATCTACAAGCCCAGCTGCACTGGAAGCTGAGCAGAGGCAATCCACACATTACTACCTTGACAACTTTTACCACCATCGGCAGCTTGGGAAGACCCTGTGAAGACCAAAGTTTCTATCCCACCAGGTCCCGCTGCCCTTCAGCCCCAAATAAGCACACAGAGACGTATTAATTATTAGACTGTTGGCCAATGGCTAGGGCTTCTTAGTGGTTAGCTCTCTCTTGATTATTATCCCATGTCTACTAATCTATGTATTTCTACATGGCCTTATGTTACCACAGAACAACTGGTACATCCTATCTTCCTGGTCTCTACATGGCGTCTCTCTCTGCCTCTCTCTCTTACCTCCCTCAGCCTTCCCCTGGCCTGGTAGCTCTGCCTATCCTTCCTGCCTGGGTATAGGTCAAACAGTCTTTTATTCATCAACCAATAAGAGAAACATATATACAGAAGGACATCCCCCATCTCCTCCTTTCTGTCTAAATAAAAAATAATAAAACCTTTGTTTTAACTTTAACATAGTAAAATTACATATAACAAAAACAGTTATCAAGTAGGAATATTAACATTTGGCTAAATTTAAAGAAAATATTCTGTCTTATTTTTGTGAGTCTAAAGTTTGTTATTTTGGGGGGGTGGTTTGGAGATAGGCTTTCTCTGTGACTTTGGAGGCTGTCATGAAACAAGCTCTTGTAGTCCAAGCTGTTCTCTAACTCACAGAGATCTGCTTGCCTCTGCCTCCCAAGTGCTGGGATTAAAGGTGTGCACCACCAACACCTGGTGAGTCTAAAGTTTTATATATAACTTATCTTTTATCATAGCTAAGGGAAACCATAACCATAACTATCTGCAACTCCATCAAAGACCCCAGAAGGATAATCTATAAACTCTAGAATTGACAGAGACATCTCACTGCCTGGACAGTCATGTTGGGGCATCCATCTTCAGCCTACAGGCCAAATAGTGTCTGACAGGCTTCTCAGTGAAGCAGAAAATTTTAAACTGTCCTCCTGCATTGGCAGTTTGTCAGTCATTTTCTCTGTGTGCTGCAGAATGTCTGGCAGACTCTTCCATGAAGCAGGAACCCTTCCGGACTGTCCATCTTGTTTTGTCACATTGAGCAGTCACTTTTCTGTGGGTTCTGCATGTCCAGTTTGCACAGCATACAGTCAAACAGTCCAGGCAAGAGCTGTTTCTTGCCTAAATGGCTATTTCTGTCATGTTGAAGACAAACTCCGTAACGAGTTTCTTCGATGCCCACCTTCCTCTCTGAAGTAATTGGTGTTGCCAGGAGCAGTTGTGTCTCATTGTCATGAAAAACTAATAATTTTAAATGCCATATTCTGTAGGTCTTTGAAAGGTTTGAAGAATATCTATCCATTTGAAATATATCTCTGTATATCTAGAAAATGTAACAAGTTTTGACTATTATAGTTGACTACAATCTTTATTTAATTATACACTACATTTTTAAAAGAGCTGTATAAACACAATACCTAAAGAGTTGAAATATACCTAAAACAAATTGACCTTAAATTTGTATCAATAAACCAAAATCCATACCGATGCAAAGTATTCATTTCTATATCATAGTTCCCTTTTTTTCTCATAGGAAGAGATTGACTGTGATCATTACCATTTGTAACCAACCCTGTTTAAATGAAAACAAACATTTATAAACAATACTTGGGAATTTGGGCATTGTTCTCTCCAAACTGCTTCCTGCTGTTAGGGACACTGTCAATACAAGGGGATCCTGAGAAAACCCAGAATCCTGGACAAATCCTGGCTGTAGTAGTCTGAGGCTGCATGGTCTCAGCTGTTTTGAAAATTGGATCACTTGGGCCAGTGCTTCAGAGGGTCTTGCTTGATCCAACCATATTAGTCTGGAAGGAATCCACAGCTTTTCATTTTCTTGGAAACAAAAACAAAACCTCTTTTCCAAAAAAACATGTCTTTAGACTTAAATTTGAACTCAAGGCATTTTTAAAATATATAAGTTGGATTAATCTAGCAGCATTTGTAGTCAAGTGTCTGTTAGCAGCTGTTGCTCTTTCCTCAGCAACCAAACAATTTAAAGACAACACAATAACATACACTATCCAGACTTTCTGTGTATTCTCCATCTTTACCTGCCTTTTTTTTTTTTTTTTTTTTTTTTTTTTTTTTTGAGACATGGTTTCTCTGTGTCACTTTGGCTGCCCTTGAACTCTGTACACCAGGCTGGCATTGAAACCAGCAAGAGATCTGCTTGCCTCTTCGGTGCTGTGATTAAAGGTGTGTGCCACCACACCCAGCTGCTCTATTTCTTTGTTTAGGACCTTATCCTTTTTCTTTTCTCTCCCAGGCCTATGTATATTTTTAAACACACTGTAAACCCTTTAGAGGTTTTTCTTCATCTGAATCTGTCTTTACTGTATATGTCTATCTTTTTCTATTCACATGAGTCTTATCAGCTAAACAACACGGCTAAAACTAAAGCAGACATTTTAGTTGCTGACTTTCTAATTTGTGTGTGTGGGGGTTCATTTACTGCCAGCACTGGGAGCTGTGCTCACTGCCTCTGTATCTATGCAGCTTGTAGCACAATTGCCCATAAACCTTTTTGTCCATATGAGTAAAAGCTAAATGTGCCATGCAGTATGCTGTGCGGCTTGGAGATTTGGTCACTGCTGCTGCCAGCTACTCATACATACGCCATTTAATTGTTTGGTAGCAGACTCTCTTAAAAGAGCCCTGCAGTTTTGGCTGCTAATGCTGAGTTAGGAAACCTTACTTTAAGGAGCATCAAGCCTCTGCTTGTCTCTAGCAAACAGAGCCCACCCGAGAAAATGCTGTTACCAAGAAGCTTTGCTTGCCTCTGTTCTTTTGTTTTTAGAATCCCTTTTAAAAACTTTTGTCATGCTTTATGTGGAAAATCTTGCTTCACATGTGGGTGCCATTTAAAGATGCAAGTTTCTGTCCTGCCAGGTCCCACTGCCCTTCAGCCCCAAATAAGCACACAGAGACATATTATTAAACTGTTGGCCGATGGCTAGGGCTTCTTACTGGCTAGCTCTCTCTCCTGTAACTACTAATCTATGTAGTTCTATGTGGCCTTAGTTGTCAGAGAACACCTGGCACATCCTATCTTCTCAGTCGCTACATGGCGTCTCTCCCCTAGCCTTCTGGTTTGGTAGTCCCACCTATGTTCCTGTCTGGCCACTGGACAATCAGTGTTTTATTCATCAACCAATAAGAGAAACATATGCAGAAGGACATCCCCCATCAGTCCTGTCTTAAACTAAAGGGATATAAATATTAAGGAGAAATAAAGCTATATGTAGAAGACTGTTCATAGTATTCTTCCCTCTTCCCACTTTTTCAAGTTCAGAAGCCCACAGAAACAAGTTGCATTATTGTTAAGGTTACAGATGTAATTAATGAAAAGCAGGTAAGGTTTGTGATGGAGCTTTGTAGGTTGTGCTTTCGTAGCATATGCAGTGCATTGGATCCATATTGAGGGAGGGAGGGAGGGGGAGAGGGAGAGAGAGAGAGAGAGAGAGAGAGAGAGAGAGAGAGAGAGAGAGAGAGAGAGAGAGAGAGAGAGAGACAGAGAGAGAGAGAGACAGAGAGAGAGAGAGAGACAGAGAGAGAGAGAGAACACAATTTAGTAGTTACCTTTGTAACAAGAGCAAAGGGAGGGTCTATATGGAAGGACCCAGAGGTAGCACATTGTGTTTTCTAAACTGTGATCTGTAATCCAGGTGTTAGATTATTTCTGACTCACACGCCTGTCTGTGTGGGCACTGTTTAGTTTGTATGAAAAAGGTAAGTGGAAATGGAGATGGGATATGGACTCCTAAGTGCTGTCAGGAAAACTGGTCTCATGACCCCAGTGGTTAGTTCCTTCTGAACACTTCCCTCTGTCCCAGGCACTGCTTTGAGCACATTATTGCAGTTTATGTGCCACTAAATAACTCACTTTACCTCACGGTGCCCTCTGGCAGAAGTTGTCCTTGCCTCACAGAAGAGACAGCTTGCCTGGGGGCATGGTTATAAGTGGGAGAGCAGTCCAGCTGTTCAGTGCCATGCAGACCTAAAGGGAAAAAATCCAGAATAAATAGGTGGAAACAAATAGAAGTCAGCTTCCGATAGGAGTGAATGAGTGCAGAGGAAGATTGGTGAGGGGTGTTCTTCCTTTTTGTTTTTGTTTTGAAGTTACTCTTTCTTTACCTTTGTAGTTCATTTTAGAGCAACACACATCTTTATCATTCTAGCAGATGACCGACTTCCTTGTTTGCCATCTAGCTCATTGGTAGGTAATCAGTTAAAGGAGTACATACCAATTTAAAATATAATTCTAATTCCCTGTGACTTGGGATACTCTCCTTTTGCCTATACAGCTTGTTGAGAAAAGGAACTTTTTTTGAGAAATCAACACTTTCTGATTTTCCTCCTTGATTTTGATAGCCTTGTTTTCCTATGTCATATTAAAATATATTCTGGGGATTTTGTTTTATGACAGTTAAAACAGTAAAGTCATGGTGTCAATGCCACCACTTTGGAAAGTTATGCAGGAGGAGTTGAAACGTGGTTCTAGTAGCCCTGTGTCAAATCAAGTGTACATTAGAACCAATGTACTACTATTTTTGTTTGATAATCAAAGGGCTAAAATTGTCAACATTGTGAGAACTGTCGACTTGCAATTAGGGACTGTCATAGTCTCTGACAGACTCAGTCCCTTCCCAGGGAGGTAATAGGCTGTGAGAGACCTTCTAGCGCATAGCTGTCTGCATTAAGGCACAGGTAAGTGATCCCATATGAAGCGTCTAGCTCCTTGTAGAGTGTGGGCTTTTACAGCAGAGTTTCAGCTACCCGGGCTCTTGTTTATCTGGATGCTCTGCATGCTCTAATTCTGAATACTTTGCACCATGTGTGACAATTATACTTCCCTTTTGTTCCTCTAATATAACATGGCTTTTTTCTTTTATTAAAATAATTTTAAATAAAGCTAAGTAAGACAAAGCATGGTAGGAAAAAAAGACTAGTGCAGGCTGAGTAACACCGGTTTAATCATCAAGTGTAACTCGAGCTCAGCATGCTCTTCAATTGCTAATTGTTAGGCAGAAGAACCCTGATAAATTTAACTGGAACGTTGTGTTTGCAATCTAGAAACTGTACCAGCTACTTCTGTGGAAGTACACAGTTCATTAGTGGTTTCTGCAGAATTTGATGTATATTGGATCAATTATTTTCCAATAAGGAGTATCAGCTAAAGGAGTGCATGCTAATTTAAAATATAATTATAAGACCATTAGAATTTAGAGTAAGGTGGTAATGCAGTTTTAAAAATAGCTTAGAAATTTTAGGTCATTGAAAGAAGGGAATAGAAATGACAGTCTTTCCAAAAATGAGATCAAATGGTTTTCATTAAGAACCTTCAGGAAGCAGGACCTGTTATGTCTTATGTGTTTTATTGGGACATCAGGGCAATGCTTACTAAAAGTGACACTGAAAGTAATTTTGTATAACATATTATGGTTCAGACAAGTGTCTTTGGAGACCTATGAGGTGGTTTTATTTAAATATGTTCATTGTGGCTCTTTTTTTTTTTTTTTTTGATTGACCCTTAGCCTCAACATTAAGTGTATATTTTCTATAATTTTTGAAGATTTAGGAAGGCTCAGTGGTTCCTAAATAGTTTTTTTAGTACCATCTAGAAAATTGTTTGAATGTATAGGTTTCTGCTACAGGGTAGACTTTCTTATTCAGAATCTATCCTTGGAATTTTCATACCTTTGCTCACTAGCTCTTTGTTTTTGTTTTTTGAGACAGCGTTTCTCTGTGGCTTTGGAGGCTGTCCTGGAACTAGCTCTTGTAGACCAGACTGGTCTCGAACTCACAGAGATCGGCCTGCCTCTGCCTCCCGAGTGCTGGGATCAGAGGCTCACTAGCTCTTTGTAAAGGATTGATGTTGATGCCAGAAGACAGAAGTACAACATGTCCAGATAAAGGTCTAATTGGGCTATGTGATTGACCAACCAGCATAGCCTCCATTTAACAAAACAGGAGAGCATACATAGGGAGTAGTGAAATGTCCAATTGATTAAGGTGGGACCAAGGAAGCAGATGGAGAGAAAAGCTACTTAATATTAGCTTAATTTACATTCCCCTTTTGAGTAAGTGTGTGTGTATACACGCCAGATGTATCCTCTGGTTTTATACTCTTTTGAGATGAGTACTCCCACTGGACTGAAGCTCCCTAATTGTGCTGACCCAGTGGTCATCAGGGCTCCTGTTCCAGCCTCTCAGCATTGGGATTGCAAGTGTGCACCATCCTGTCAGGCACTTTTTTGTGGTCTCTCGGGCTCAAAGCCAGGACCTCATGCTTGTGAGGTAGGTACTTTACCAATGGAACTGTCTCCTCAGCCTTCAGGATATTTTTTATTGTTTGTTTTTTTAGAGACAGGGTCTCACTGCATAGCCCTGGCTGCTAGGATTTGCAGTGTAGTCCGGACTGGCCTTGAACTCATAGAGATTTGCTTGGCTCTGCCTCTGCAGCGCTGGGATTAAAGGCGTGCATCACCACACCCTGCAAGCTACTTTTTATAAGTAAGAGTTTAAGTAGAGGAGACCCCATGTTGGATAGATGTAGATGCACTGGAGTCTCCTGTTTTCAGGGGAAATATGTCTGTTTCTGGATTGATCATTTCCTTAAAGTTTCAGTTCCATGATGTAGCCCTTGTGATGGAATATAGTACCTAAGTCCAAAATAATGCCTTTTCATGTTTTGTGCTTGGATTAAAGGCATGCAGCGCTGTTTCCAGCTCTTCAATGTTGTTTATGCTCATATCCACCACAAAAACAAAAACAAAAATCCATGACAGAAGGTTAACTAGGAAAACAATCAGAACTTGTGTGCGTTACCTGCAGCCCTTACGCATCCCCTTTTATTTAGCCCTTTTTGTTCTCTTTTTTTCCTGTTATACTATACCCACTAGTACATCTGTTTACATATGTGCATACACTATCAGCTAGATTCCAAATATGAGAGAATGTGTGCTTTGTTTCTGAGATTTTTATGACCCTGCTTGATACTATATATTCTTAGTCCTTCCATTTTCCTACAAGTTTGGCTTTATTTTTCTTTGAAATTGAGTAGTATTCGTGTGTGTGTGTGTGATTTTGCTTTTTTTCCTTGTACACATTTGGTTAGTAAGTTATTTTTTTAAGACTTCTTAACAAAAACAACATAAAAAAATGAAAGAAAGGAAGGAAAGAGTGGCTAGAGAGATGGCTTAGCAGTTAAGAGCACACACCGTTCTTACAGGAGACCTGTGTTCAGTGCTCATCACTCATTAGGTGGCCTACAGTCACCTGTAACTGTAGTCCTAGCTTACAAGCACCTGTATCACCAGTTCTAGAGTGATCCAGTGTCCCCTGCTGGCCTCTGCAGACATTGCACTCATGTGCATAAATCACATTAAAACATATACATAGACACGTAATTGAAAACAAAATCTTGATTAAAAAAAAACAAAACAAACAAAAAACCTTACTTGTGGGACCAAACTTTATGTGCTGTTGGTGGTATTTTTTTTTTCAGACTCTGGGAGAACTGGTCATGTGATGAATATTATTATTTTTTATTTGTTTCTTCAAATACTCCACACAATTTTAATGGAAAACATTGTAGTTACAGGAAAACTGGCAGACATACCATGTGTAGTGGATTTGGAATATAGTCTCCTTCTATTTTAGTGTTTAGGATTATGTCTGGTTACTGTTGTATTTATTATGGAGAGATAACAAAAATAACAAAATATTAAGCAAACACTGTCAAGCAAGCTTTTTAAAATTTTTTTATGATTTATTTTTATTTTATGTGCATTAGTGTTTTCCTTCATGTGTGTCTGTGTGAGGGTGTTGCATCCCCTGGAACTGGAGTTACAGACAGTTGGGAGCTGCCATGTGGGTGGGTGCTGGGAATCGAACCTGTGTCCTCAGGAAGAGCAGCTCTTGTAAATGTTGAGCCATTTCGCTAGCCCTTTTAAAATTAATGAGTACTAGACTAATGAAGTGTTAAGGAACTTGAAATTAAGTGACCCCACCCCCCTCTCCGTTTCTCTGTATAACAGCCTTGGCTGTCCTGGAACTCCCTCTGTAGACCAGGCTGACCTCAAACTCACAGAGATCTACCTATCTGTGTCTTCCTAGTGCTGGGATTAAATATGTATGTCACTACCACCTGGCTAAAGTGAAATTCTTATACCGATACTTTTGGTTTAAAAAAAAAAAAAAAAGAACTTGAAGGTAATCCTGGGGAGAAGTTAGCCTGGCTCAAAAGTCCAGAAAACACTGTTTTGTGATTAGGATTAGCTGTTCACTTGTTTCTCTTCTAGTTATCTGTATTCTCCTGTTGCTTAAGAGAAAGGCAGGTGCAGGCAGATGTGGAGGTGTACACCTGTAATCTGAACAATTAGAAGCCAGAGGCAGGAGGATTTTGAGTTTGAGGACAGTCTGGACTACATAGTAGTAAAACACTTTCAGAGGAAACAAATGAATAGACAAAAATAAGGAAAGTGTCATGCTGGAGCATTTTGTGTTCCTGTTATCATCAAGAGGCTGTGTTGGGTGGGTGGGGCACCATCATCCCTGATACTGGAAGAAATGTGCAGTATGTCCCCCACTACAACTAGTTTTAAAATAGTAGAATTTACCTAGATTGCTGACCTTTTAAAATTATTTTTTAATGGTTTTTAAATGAGCTGTATAAATATAATACCTAAACAAAAGGAGAAATATGCATATAACAAAATTGATCTTAAATTTGTATCAATAAACCAAAATCCATACCAATGCAAAGTGTTCATTTCTATATCATATTCCTTCTTTTTTCTTTAGAGAGTGACTGTGTTCATTAACTATTTATAACCAACCCCATTTAAATGAAAACAAACATTTATAAACAATATTTGGGAATTTGGGCATTGTTCTCTCCAAACCGATTCCTGCTGTTTGGGGGTGCTGCCAATACCATGCAGATCCTGAGAAAACCCAGAAACCTGTCCAAATCCTGGCTTTAGTAGTTTGAGGCTGCATCATCTCATCTGTTTTAGATGTTGGATCACCTGGGCCACAGCTTCAGGGGTTCTTGCTTGATCAAACCACTTTAGTCTGGAGGGAATCCATAGCTTTTCATCTCCTGTGGAAACAAAAGCAGAACCTCTTTTCCAAAGTAGTCATTAGACTTAAATTTTGAAGTCAAGGCATTTTTAAAATATATGAGTTGGATTAGTCTAGCAGCATTTATAATCAAATGTCTGTTAGCAACTGTTGCTCTTTCCTCAGCAACCAAACAATTTAAAGACAACACAATAACATACACTATCCAGACTCTCTGTGTATTCTCCATCTTTACCTGACTTTTTTTTTTTTTTTACTCCATTTCTTTTACTTTTTCTTTCTGTGTAACTTTGGCTGCCCTTCAACTCACTCTGTACACTAAGCTGGCCTTGAAACCACAGAGATTTGCTTGCCTCTGCCTCCCTCGTTCTGGGATTAAAGGTGTGTGCCACCGCACCCAACTACTGTATGTCTTTTTTAAGGACCTTATCCTTTTTCTTTTCTCCCAAGCCCACGTACATTTTTAAACACACTGTAAACCCTTTAGAGGTTTTCCTCATCTGAATCTATCTTTACTGCATATCTGTATCTTTTTCTGGCCATGAGTCTTTTATCTGCTAAACAGCATGGCTAAAATTAAAGTGGCAACTTGCCTCATTCTATTCCTTGGCTTTCTGAGAGTCTAGCTTCATTTCTAGCTTCATGCTTATTGCCACAACTCCATGGAGTTTCTAGATTCATGCTACCACAAAGAAGTGTGGTGCTGGCTGTTCGTAAACACCACTTAATTGATTGGTATCAGAGCCTCTTAAAAGAGCCCTGTGCTTTTTGCTGCTAATGCTGAGTCAGGAAGCCTCCCTTAAAGGAGCCTCAAGCCCCTACTTGTCTCTAGCAAACAGAGCCCACCCGAAAAATGCTGCTACCAAGAAGGTGTGCTTACCTCTGTTATTTTGTTTTTAGAATCCCTTTTTAAGTTTTTGTCAGGTTTTACATGGAAAATCTCAACCCTATGTGTGGTTGCCATTTTGTATCTGGTGCTTCTTTCCAGCCTGGTCCCACAGCCGATTAGCCCTAAATGTTTATTAGGGCTAAACACACAAAGACTTATATTAATTTATAAACTGTTGGCTGATGGATAGGGCTTTTTACTGGCTAGCTCTCTTAATTATTAACCCATGACTACTAATTTATGTATTTCTGCATGGCCTTATCTTACCAGAGAACGCCTGGTGCCTCCTATGTTCCTGGTTTCTATATTGCTTCTCTCTCTCTCCTCCTTTCGTACCCCACCTATCCTTCCTGCCTGGCTACTGGCCAATCAGGGTTCTATTCATCAACCAATAAGAGAATCATATATGGAGAAGAGGATCACTCATCAAACATCTCTGACTTTAATTACGTTACCCTGACTTTGCTTTTATTTGTGGTCTTTGACTCTTTGATTGAACAGTACTGCAGCAGATGTCCATTTTCAGTTAAAGGTTTTCCCCTTTCTTTGGATGACAATCAGCATTTTCGATTACTTCAATAACAGGTAGTGACCTTTATTCCCTAAGGTTCACACTTAGCTCCTTCTCTAAAGGATATTTTGGAGAGTATAGAAAAATGCCATGAATTGGAGAAAAAAATTACCTATAATTTCACTACTGAGAGGAAAAAATTAACCTTATTATATAAATGGACTTGAGTAGAACTATATTCATTTAAAAATTTAATGCTGAAGATTTTCTCCTTTCTAAATATACTTTCTTAACACTCAGATCTTTGGTACCTAATAATTTATATTCCAAATGTCTTGAGGCTTGATAGTTTTATGTGGTGTGTTAGCTTATTGACATCTGGAATTACAGTGTTTTCCAGATTTCTTCCAAAATTAGTAGTTTTAGTCTTTTTTTTCCCTGTAGTTCTTTGTATTCCATCTCTTTTAAGAGACCCGATGAATCTAAGCAAGCGCACCGTGCAGTGTGTCTTTACCATTTTTTCTTTCTCTGTCTCTTTTATTTTGTTATAGTTCTTCCAGACTTACATTTTCAAAATTCGACTGACCTTCCTTCCTTCCTTCCTTCCTTCCTTCCTTCCTTCCTTCCTTCCTTCCTTCCTTCCTTCCTTCCTTCCTTCCTTCCTTCCTGTCTGTCTCTCTTTCTGCTTCAATTAAAAACAAACTCATTGCTAAGAATACAGTATTTGAGTGTTTAGGAACTCACATTGGCAAGGGATTTTTGATTGAATTTAGGAATCTTACTCGTCCTTCCTGGATTATAACAAGCTGAGATGTCCCCCAGCTGATTTGATGTAGTTGAGATGAAAGTGAAGACTTTCCCTTTGTAACTTAGTGTTCTTTTTCACTAGTGTTAAAAATTTCACTGTGATAATTAATTTTATGCTCCTGTGTCTTCCACTTTCCTCAGCATTCATATGTAATGTGCTTCATCTTCTTGTTTTTGAATGAGAAGAAGGGAAAATTTAAGGATCATAGACTAACTTTTATCATGAAATGCTTTTTTTAAATGGCTGCATTATAAATTATTGAAAATCAAGGGTCTAATGGAAACACTTAATGAGAAAAGAGGGGCTCCATCACATGTAACCTCCCACCTCTATTTTTAGTGAATAGACCGTTTAAACTAAATTAAGTAAAGGACATAAATTCTGTTGTTTCAGTTTTAATATTTCATGACTGGTTTTATAGATGAAATTATATTTTACAATAGATAGGAAGAAGAATTTATACAGCCTGTTCTAGTTGATGTGAAACAGCAAATCCCATTTCTCTGTAGCTGTAAAGAAAATTCATTATAATGTCTTTAGTTGTAAGGGACTGTTTCATTGTGATTAGTTACATCGATAATAAAACAACCTTTTCAGATATCACGAGACAAACCAGTAACATGTGCTTTAATGACATTGAATTTTTCTCGTTTTTTTAATCATTGAGTCATCATTCCTTTATCTCATCCCTTTTATTTCTGGTCCAGTAATTTTTTCTTAAAAAATTAGATGGAAATACTACTGAAGTATTGATTTTAAAAATGCCTTTAAAAAAGATAGATTAAATTTTAACTTTCTGTGTAGAATCTTTCTGAGTGTTAAACACATTTGTCAGAGATAGTTGATATAAAGTTGTCATAAAGTTAAATTAATGACTGGATTGTTTTAATGTGTTTAGAAAGTAGTACTTCAAATGTGGGAAGGGTTTAAAACTTTAAGAACATAAAGCAAAAGGAAGTATGAAGGATGAGCTAATTTTACGTTGTGTTTTCCATGTGATCAGTGTTTTGTATTGCTGTCAGTCCTTCATAAATAGTGTGGGATAGGAATCTGGGGTAGTGGTAGGTTGCTAACCTACTTACTCTGTTTTATCACTGCTTTGATCTTGATCAATATGGCACTTTAGTTTTGTTTTAATTCTAATTTAAGCACTAAACAAATGTTTGAATTTTTAACTTGCAGGCAGAATT
Organism: Cricetulus griseus; assembly: GCF_003668045.3. Lineage (NCBI taxonomy): Eukaryota > Metazoa > Chordata > Mammalia > Rodentia > Cricetidae > Cricetulus > Cricetulus griseus. The sequence continues at coordinate 231,131,743 of NC_048595.1, forward strand.
GAATTAGATTTTTAAATATAGCATGGTTTTCTCTGGAATAGAGATATAGTTCTGCCTTAATTTATTTGAGTGAGAATTCTAGTTTCTTCTGATTCCTAGGCTTGGGGGCACACATTTCTAGCCTGCTTATCTTTAAGTGTTCTTGGACGTGGATGTTAGGAACTGAACTTGGGTCCTTGAGCCATCTTTCCTGCCCTAGAGTTTTTGTTGTTGTTGTTTTGTTTTTTGTTTTTTGTTTTTAAAGCTAGAAATGGCATGCCTGATATTTTGGTGGTAGCACTTCCACAGGCTCTATGCAGTAGGGACTCTGTATCCCTTAAGCTTGAACAGAATGCTTTCCAATACGATAGGTGATTCTGATCTTCTCAGACAGTGTCACCTGTGATGCCGCATGCTCTCCCCACATGGGTTGCTTCTGGAGTCTGGGCACACTACATTTCTGAATCTAACTCGAAAGGAATCCCCTATTGCCAGTACCTCTGAGGCAAGCTTTTGGCTCAGTAAATTCCAGAGGCTGAATGTATCCAGGCCAAATGAGCATATTTTTCAGGATACAGTAAGATATTTTCTTTATGCTGTATGAATTTAAAATTAAAATTTGCTCTACCTCATCGCTTTATTAGGTAATTCTTTAATGACTCTTGATTTTGTTCAATTTTTGGTCATAAGTGATATCAGATTTCATTTTGGTAGTAGGAGAGATAAGTGTAAATGTCATTTTATTATAGTTCTAAAGTAAGTGGAGAGGAATTCTGTTCTGTAAATCATTTCATATGACTGGTAGCGTTCGGGCCTTCTCCTGTGTGTCTTAGTACCATGGTACTAGTTCAGAAACTTTCTGTTAGTGAAGGAAAATACACAAGTGCCCATGGAGGACGTGAGCCATATCTTTTCTGAGAAGCCAAAACAGAGAGAAGGGCTTTATTTTCTTATTTTTATTTATTCATTTATTTTTCAGAAAGGGTTTCTCTGTGTAATAGCCCTCCTTGGCTGTCCTGGAGCCCCCTTTTTATACCAGATCTACTGCCTCTGCCTCCTGAGTGCTGGGATCAAAGTCATGCACCACCACTGCCCAGCTGAGAGAAGGGCTTTATGTTAGTTATCTGTTGCCCAATAACAAAGACATCAAAATGTAGTGACCTAAAACATTTATTATCCTGCTCTTTCTGTGGCTTTCGTAGTTGGAGTGAGCTTAACTCGGTAGCTCTGGTTTCAAGTCTGTCTGTGGCTGCAGTGAGATTTTGTAGGAGTTGTTATTTGAAGGACTAATGACTTGGGGTAAATGGTCTACTACTAAGTGGCTCATTCCTTGGCATTTGAAGGGAGTTTTTCACTGGCTTTGGGGAAGAAGCCTCACATCTTCCCTGGGGGCCTCCCCACAGGTTGCACAGGCGTTCCTGCTGTATCCTATTGGGGTTCCTAGAAGTCATGATCCTTGGGGCAGGGCAGGTGGGAAGCAAAGATGCCTTGGGACTGAGAGTCCAAGTGGAGCACATTCACTTAGACCGTTTTGGTTTCTGAGATGCAGTTTACTAAGCTCACAGCATACTGAAGAGGTAGCAACCAAGTCTTTTGAAGTAGTAAAAACTGTAGAGTCACTAAAAACCACCAGACACTCTATTGGGTAATTTTATAAAGAGCTTTATGTATTTATAACTGAGGAAATGTGTTATAAAGTCTCATAAAGATAGTGAGGAGGTGGAGTTGCTGGAACCCAAGTATTCAACTAGTCCTGTGTTAATAAACCAGATTATATTGTATGTACATTTGTGGAACATTGCACCATTGTTATCTAGTGAATATATTTTAGTGTGTTAAATATATTCTTGTCTAACTTATTTATTTATTTAACTTACAATTGTAAGGATTTTCCTGGAGGAATACTCTTTTTTTCCTTGTAGCATCAGAGACTATATTCTGTGATCTCTTTTCCAAACTGATGTTTCTGATAGGAGAGGCCTGGCTGAGAGGACTAGGCACAGCACCTGTAGTTTTCCAAAGTTTTGCACATCAGAAGTAGAAGTCTTTCATAGACAGACTCTAGGAGTGGACTTTAAATCAGGGTAGGTAACACTGTCTTGATGCAGGCTCAGTAGGAAGCCCAGTTTGAAATGGCAGATTGAGAGAGATACTTTCATTTATTTTCTCCTCTTACTCAGCTGCTGCCATTGCAGCTCTTAGCTTGTGGTGTAGCCTAGTGTTTCAGGAGGGAAGAATCCCGTCTGTGTAGGCTTGAAACCTTTTTTTTTTTTAAAAATTTATCAAAGGGAAAGGTTTTGGGACTGTTAGGGTTTTTTGTGCGTGCGCCCGTTCAGGGAGGGTGAAGGGTAAGAGAGTGGGACTAGGGTAGGAAGAAGATGGATTCCTGTGCAGCCTGCATGTCCCTGTGTGAGTGACTCATTGGAAGAGGAAGAGCTGAGCTGTCTTCATGATTCCCCATAGAGAGGAAAGAAGGCACACAGAGATGAGGACTAGTACTTGGAATGAATGACAAGTGAACAAAGTCAGTGAGGATGTCAGGTGCTCTGCTTGTATGCAGTGAGCAGTTGAAAGCCTGCCTCCTGAAATGCTTCCTCCAAATCACTGGAAGTGCCTTCTGGGAGAAGTGGCCACCAGGTGTCATCAGAAGGCTGCTATTGAGGTATTTAATCTTGTTCTCAAAAAGTATGCTTCTTTTCTTCAGGTATTTTTTCCTTTAAAGCATGGGAAATAACTTAGAGACTTTAATTTTTGACAGTTTTTATATGAAATTAACTTTATTAGTAATTATAGGTAAGATGAAAATAATCAAAAAAGTTGTATGTAACTTATTTTCAAAGCCAGGAACAACTGCTTAAACTCTCTCTCTCTCTCTCTCTCTCTCTCTCTCTCTCTCTTTCTCTCTCTGTGTGTGTGTGTGTCTCTCTCTCTCTCTCTCTCTGTGTGTGTGTGGTGTGTGTGTGTGTGTGTGTGTGTGTGTGTATGTGTGTGTATGTGTGAGTGTGTGTAGTTGCACATGTGAGGCAAGTGCTGTCCCACTAAGTCACACTCAGTACAGTGTAGCTGCTTATAATTGTGTGTTTGGAAGTCGTTGGGACTCAGTGAGTCTGTGTGTGGATGGTGACTAATGACTTGGTCTAGGAAGCATAAGGTTCGTGGAAGGTTGGGTTTAGTAATGCGTGCTGCTGTTTTTTTAATGGCATTTTGTTATTTATTTATTTATTTATTTATTTATTTATTTTTCTTGGGCATGTACATGCTGTGGTGCATGTGTGGAGATCAGAGAACAACTTGTGGGGCTTGCTTTCCTCCTTTCACCATGTGGGTTCCAGGGATTCAACTTAGGTCATCAAGTCTGACTTGGCAGCAGGCGTCCACTAAGCCATCTCTCTGGACCCCGTGCCACTGCCTTAGTCCACATACCTGCTAGGTTTTTCAGTCATGAAACTCTGCTGAGGGAAGGATTCTGAGATTCATTTTATTTTATTTTTTACTGTTTTACAAATGGTAGTATGTCAGGAAGAAGAATATGCCTTATTTTACTTTATTGTGAGAGATTAGAGTGCTCCAGATACATGGTAAGCTTCTAGTGTTTGTTGTGTGAATGTATAAAATCTGCCTCAGAAAAATGAGCCCTTTAACTCATAACTTCAGGTGATCTTTGAATCTTTCAAGAAGAAAGAAGATGATCTTGTTCTCATCTCCACTGGGAATATGATACTTGTCCTAATAACCTTTCTAATGAATTTTTAAAGCCTATATTAGCATAAACTCTGATTTCCGCTTAATCCCTTTTACATCACTTTAAAGTACTTATTAAAACTACTCTGTACTCCTGCTCACTTTCTGTTTTCATTCTAGACTTTATAACTTAAATGGCCGCGGCAAGCTCTTGCTGCCTCTCGACATCCTCTGGCTCCAGTGCTGATCTTTATGTTAGTGTTTTCAGGGATGGTGTCTGGGATGGGTTGATCAGCTGCCTGTTTTGTAAGTCATGGTGTGGAGGAAAGCTGGCTTGTCCAGAGCTGTGCTTCATGCTCCTGTCATTTGCCCAGTCCTGCTTCCTCTTGAGGTGTCTGTTTCTACCTCCTTTTTCAGCAAGGCACCAGCATCCAAACCAGATTCAAAACAATAAACACAACCAACCAAAACCAAAAACAACAGCAACAAACCCCAAACCCATGCAGATTTAATTTCTTCAAAGATTTAGACAAACTATTCAGCTAGTTTGAATGTTCTACTTGGGTGCTCGATTCTTGCTCATTTATCTTATTTATATCTGTAAAATCTTATGTGGTTGTATATACATCAGGCACATTCCAGTGGGACATTTTCTAGTAGATAATGATTATGTGTGTCATCATGGGATAGTTTCATATGGTGGACACCTTGTGTGAGTGAGCTTGCCATAGCATATGCACTCTGAACACACATACATGTGTTTTCTTTGGTGACTGCTGAAAGGGCTCCTGCTGCTGCCCACAGCAAACATAACCTGACTATTTTTGATGGTAGTACTTGTAGAAGAAGCTCAGTATTGAACAGGAGAGAGTGCATGTTGGTTTAGACTTTTAATTTTTTTGTCTGTGTATTTGTGATCTATGTTGGTGTGTTGTAGGTGTGCTCACCCATGTGTGCATGTGTGGAGGTCAGCTTCTCTTAAATCTGGAGCATCTCATCTCATTTTGGTGAGACTTACTGGCTAGGGCCCACCCCCTCTGTGGGGGTTGAGTTCCAGGCGTGCCTGGCTTTTCTGTGTGTTTGGGATTTGGACTTGGATTCTCATGCTGTGAACAAACACTTACCAAGTGAACTGCCTCCCTAGTCCCATTAGTTTTTAATCTGCACCTTGACTGCATGTTTTAAACATAAACAAGACTGACACTGTCTCTTGGGAAGCACACGGATTGGCCAGAGTTGTTATACATGATTGCTGGGAGTGCAAAGCAGCTCAGACACTTGGGAAATCAGTCAAGTGATTTCTTACAAAGTTAAACATTGATTTGTTCTGTGAACAAGTGAAAAAGTTGATAGAATGATGTAATGAATCTCTGTGTGCCTTTACTCTCTTTTAAATAATTATTAGTGGTTTGTTTTATATGCCTCACGTGGAAATGTTTGAAGTACATCCTAGACATTTCTTTCTTCATTTGTAAATACTTGGGTGTGAGACTTTCCTCATGTGACAGGAGGCATTCATTTGTTTGTTTGCTTATTTGAGACAGGGTCTCTCACTCTGTAGCTCTAGCTGTCCTGGAATTCACTATGTAGGCCAGGTGGCCTGAACTCACAGAAATCTTGGGTGATATGTTGCTTATGATTTAATAAAGCTTGCCTGGAGATCAGAATACAAAGCTAGCCATAGTCATAGAAGCCAGAAAGATGCACACCTTTAATCCCAGGAGCCATACTAGTTAGCCTAGGTGGTGGTACATGCCTTTACTGCTAGCACTAGAGAGGTATCTAAGACAGGAGCAGGATGTCAGACCTGGCAGTTAGTCTCCAGCCATGTTTAGCATAAGATTGCCTCAGTCTTGGTAGAGGTAAGAGTTCTCTGTTGACTTGGCTGCTTTGCTTTTCTGATCTTCACCTTGAACCCCAATACCTGTCTCTCTCTCTCTTTATTTTTAATTATTTGTGCTACAGAGATCTGCCTGCCTCTGCCTTTCAAGCACTGGGATTAAAGGTGTGCATCACTATGCCAGGCCAACATTCATTTATTTTAGCATTGTGTTAGAGACTGGAAATGTTGTAGGCCCTTTGGATATATGGATGGATAAAATAAACCATGGTTTATATTTGAGCGTGGAGAAACAGGAAATAGTCACACACACACACACACACACACACACCCCCACACACACACACACACCCCCACACACACCCATAACAGGAATAGGAAAGGCATTGGTTTCACTAAAGTTTAAAGCTTTTTATACAAAACATCATTAATAAAAAGGAAAAAGGAAAAAGTATTATAAAACATATCTGACAGAGGATTTCAAATTCAGAATCCATGTCAATAAGGAAAAGAAAGAACCAAGTTAAGAAATGAGGAAAAGGCTAACAATGCACACACGCTGTCACTGTCACCGGGGAAATACAGATTAAAATCATATACATCCACTAGCATGACTCTTGGTGGGGTCTCACACATGGCAGGTAGCAGTTTAGAATAGTACATTTACTTTGAAAATCAGTCAAGCAGTTTCTCACAAAGTTAGATTTGCCCTAGGTATTTACTTAAAAGAAATGAAAAACATTATTTGTGAAAAGACATGTACAAGAATACTCACAGCATTTTTACCATAATAGTAACAAAAAGAAATCGCTCAGATGTCTATCAGCAGAGTTCTGTTATTTCCATGTAGTTTATCACACTCAACAATGCAGTGGGACATTGTATTGACATGTGCAACCAAAAACACCTTGCTGAGCAAAATGCAGCCAGACACCCCTTCCCCACAATTCTTGGTATATGAGTCCATTTATAGGAACTTGTAGAGCAGACTACTGTGGAAGGATTCTAAATTGTGGTTGAGGGTGTGGGGTGGGTGGTGAGGAGCGGGGGTGTATACTTCTGGGAATGGACTACAAAGGGCCATGCAGGGGATGTCTTCAGAGAACATATGGGAACAGAGCTCTGTGTCTCATATACATTTCTTTTGACAGTCTAGTGCCTTAATTTATATGCCAGGTGAAACTCTACCACTGAGCTGTATACCCAACTCCAGAGCTTTGTCTTCTCTCATTCCCTGATTTTTTTTTCTTTTCTTTTTCAAAACAGGGTTTCTCTGTAGCTTTGGAGGCTGCCCTGGAATTCACTCTGTAGACCAGGCTGGCCTTGAACTCACGGAGATCCTCCTGCCTTTTCCTTTCTAGTGCTGGGATTAAAGGCGTGTGCCACCACCACCTGGCCATCCCCTGATTTTTAACAGTGTTTGTGTGTGTGCACATGTGTCACAGCTTCTAGAAGTCAGAGGGACAGCTTTGCAGGGTGTTTCCTACCATATGGTTTCCTAGGCACTCAGGCTTGGGGCCAAGTGCTTTTAATTGCTGAACCCTGGAGCTTGCATGTTGATAATGATATCAGGAGGCATCCTCTGGACTCCTGAGCTGTTTTTTCTTCAGCTTGCATTAGCCATGTAGGAAGATTCTGGTAGCTCCACATCTTCACCATTATTTGTTGTGATTCCGCCTTTTTCCTCTTTCCTTCCCCGTTCTTCCCCCTTTCCTCTTCTCCCTTCTTCTTCCCCCACCTCTCACTTTCTTTTCTTGACAAAGTCTTGCAGTGCCACTTAGCCTAGCCTTGACCATCTCTGGAACGTGACTCAAGTGGCTGTCCTGCCTTGATTTCCCTGGTGCTTTGTTTGTAGGCTCATTGTAGAGCCCTATTGTGATCTGACTTTTTGTTTTCTTTTATTCTAGTAACTAGAAAGCATAATCCTGTTGTGATCCTGACTACATTTCACCTATGACTAATGATGTATGGGATTTTACTTTTATTTATTTTTTATTTCATGTGCGGTTGGCTGTTTTGTATTTCCCATGGGGAAATTTATAATCAGATTCTTCATTTTGAAATTATTGTAATAGTTCTTTGAATAGTATAGGAGCAAATGCCTTATCAGATATGTAATTGAAATAATACAAAACAATCAAAGTCCTGTTCAAAGGGTTCTTTTTTTCACTTTCTAATTGGTGACCTTGGAAGTTTTTAATTTTGATAAAAGTCTGTTTTTTTCTTTTATCATTTATTTATTTGATTCTATGCCTTACATATTTGTTCTCCACTTTTAAGTAACAGGAATAATTTTTATTTGTCATATGTGGAAAAAGTGCTAAATAGTTTAAAATGTTATTATTTGTTAATGACTTTTATTAACTTCAAATAAAATCACATTTGGCTAAAAATTTCAATCATAGTATAAAAGAAATGGAAAGTGATATATGTTAATTTAATTAACTATGACAGTGACAAATAAAATCAGTAATACTGACTTTTGAGGCATTCTTTCAGGGTAATTCCCCTCCCTCCAAAAAGCTTACTCCATTAATTTTGTACCACTGACATTTTCCTTTACCATTGGTTGTGTTGCTTTCAGACAACACAAAAATGACAGTGAGATAAGGAAATTGATTGACACCTGGAAGAGGAGTGACTTTTCTTTGGCAAAAGATTTGGTGAGCTGTGATGAGAATATATGGTGTTAATTGAGATCTACTGAGAACAGTCATGGTGAAGCTTTTACTTTAGGGGCAAGGGACAAAGCAGTTACCTTATATCATCATTTAGTGCCTGTTAGAGTCTACACAGGGAAGGAAGGCAAGTGCTCCAGACGTTGGTTTGGTTTGCATCTGTTTTATAGGGAGGGAATCCACTACAATAGAATCTGAAAGAGAAGGCTTCTTTGTTTAAAAAGAAGTCACCTGAAATCTACTGTTTCACAGACTTAAAGGTGAGGAGTTTTGGAGAGTATCCCTTTCCTGACTATGAAGATGTGTAGTATTGTTTTGGGAATTAACAGTGGTGTCCACAGATTTTTTATTTTTTTAAAGATGGGAGTCTTAATGTGTAGTCTTCCTTGGCCTGTCAGTCACTGTGTAACCTTGAATGGCCTTGATCATAAGACAATCATCCTGAGCCAGCCTCAGAATTGTTGGGATTACAGGTATGAACCACCACACTCAGTAAGATTGCCTATTTTGCAAAAAGAACTTTATACATGTGGCCAGGTTTGGTCAAGTATGGAGGAAACTTCATTGATTTTAATTTCATCATGTTTTTCTTCCTTAGGTTCAGACTAAGAAACTAGCACTTTCTTATGTTCAAAGCTTTAATGCCATTTTTATTTATTTCACAGATTATAAGTTGTAGTTAAATTCAACTTTGACAGAAGAAACATCACCAGAACTTTATTAAGAATGGATTCTGATAATAAACATGAAAATGATGAGGATGAGGAAGCAAGAGACATGAAAAGCATTTCATCCCATGATGCCATTTGTGGGCCTGTATCTGATGGGATAGCAAATGCCTCTGAGAATTTTACAAACAAAAGGGGCTTGTCAGAGTCATCCAGCTTGGACAGTGTTGCTGTGGAGGAAGACAGAAGTGAACTTGCTTCCAAACGGATGAGAATAGAGGTGGTGGAGCCCCTTGAGATGGGAGAGCAGGGCACCTGTGGGTTGGACACTGTGGAAGCTAGTGTCCATTCAGCTGAAGCACGGAAGGAGGCCTTTCCGACCATCAGCTCAGATGGAGGCAGAGCCCTTCCCAGTGACTTCTCCCCGTCCTGCGATTTTAGCATGTTTGATACGCTTCCTTTGAAAGCAGATGCAGTGAGAAAGCCTGCTCAGGAAATGAGTTCCCTTGTTCCTGAAAGACACACTCCTTTTCCTCCAGAAGAAATGAGCATTGGTTGTAGCTTTGGAAATGCAGAGTCAGTTCTCAAGTGCAGCATGTGTGGCCATTCATTTTCCTCTTGCTCTGCTTTGGAGAAGCATGTGGAATGTCACGTGGAACAGGACAAGGAATGTGCCTGCTGCCACTGTAGCCACAGAGCAGAGAGCAGCTCATCTCCTCCTCACATGCATGTCAAACATACTCATGGGCCACAGAAAACCTTCTCCTGTGACCTCTGTGGCTTCCAGTGTGCCGAAGAAAACCTGTTGAATGCACATTATCTTGGCAAAACACATCTTCGGCGTCAGAATCTTGCTGCTCGTGGAGGATTTGTACAAATCTTAACAAAACAACCTTTTCCTAAAAAAGCCTGTGTCATGGGAACAAAGAATGTTAGAACAAAACCTAGGGCTTCTAAACCAATTGCAAGGAATGGGGATTCAAAAGGAGTGCAGAATACTGGGAACAAATTTAAAGACTGCAGAGGAGCCCCTTCTGAACGTAATGGTGGGAGGAGTGAGCTGCTTGTCCAAATGGTGCCATCTAGGAATACCTCCTCAGGGAAAGGAGAAATTGTTGAGGAAAATGCTACTTTAGGTGTAGTTCAAAATCCTGAAAACCAGAATAAACAGCTAGGGGGCTTAGTCAGCTCAGAGGGTCTTTTAGGTAAGTCAGAGCCCATCAGAAATACCCTCCAGATAGCTCATATTAGCATCAGTGCCACCTCAAGGCCAAGATCTGAGAGGAATATCCTAATGTTGGGTAACAGCTTTCGCAGACGAAGTGGTACTTTTACTTTAAAGGGCCAGGCAAAGAAAAGGTATAATCTTCTAGGAATTAATAAAAGGAGTGCAAGTGAAACTCAGAGGGTGTATATGAAACACTTTAGAACACAGATGAAAACAAATGACACGCAGCCAGTGACAGAGCAACTTCAAAGGAGCAAGGATGTCCAAAGTCTGTGTGTGACTACCTCAGATGACCCAAAAGTGATGCAGAACAAGACAGCTTCCTGTTTTTCAGACTCCACACAGCTTGGCTCCCTGCCAGTAAAGCCAGCTTCTGACCTCCAGGTCCTGTGCACCTCTCCAGAGTGTGGTCATATAGCTGCAGACAAGACAGACTTGGAAATTCATGTTAAAGGGTGCCATGCAAGAGAGATGCAGTTTCACTGTCAGACTTGCAACTATTCTAGTCCATCAAGGAAAGACTTAGAGAAACACTTGCACAGTAATCAGCATCAGGACATGACTCCTGTCCTCAGCTGTCAGTGTTGTTCCTTCATTTCCTTGAATGAAATGAGTCTTAGAGACCATATGAAGGAAAAGCATAGCATGGGCTTTTTTTGCACCTCTTGTAATCTCTTCTTGTCTGAGAAAGATGTGGAAGAACACAGAGCAACTGAGATGCATAATAGCTTAGTGGTTCAACCAAAGATGGCGTCTGTTTCACCTTTAAGTACTTTAGAATCAGAAAACATGGACGATTCTAGAGAAGAGTCAGGGAAAGCAGCTAAGGCAGATCCCACTGAGTTGAGAGTAAGCCATGGAACTGAAGCAAGGCATTCAAGTAAGCCTCAATTTCAGTGTAAGAAGTGCTTTTATAAAACAAGGTCTTCCACTGTCCTCACAAGACACATAAAGCTTCGGCATGGTCAAGACTACCACTTCCTTTGTAAAGCATGTAATCTGTATTCACTGAGCAAGGAAGGAATGGAGAAGCACATTAAAAGAAGCAAACATCTTGAAAATGCTAAGAAAAATAATATTGGTTTAAGTTTTGAAGAGTGTATTGAAAGGGTATGCATAGGTGCAAATGATAAAAAAGAGGAGTCTAACAGTTCTGGGAGTGGAAGGCCCGAAGGCCATGTTGGTGTGAGATTACAGGAGCCTTTCCATCGTGAGCAGAGTTTGCTAACTCCTAAGGAACTGCCACAGTCTGATGTCATCACCAAAGATGAGGAATTAGCCTTAGCCACTACTCCAAAGAGAGGGAGGCCCAAAGGCAGCATTTCTCGGACTTGTTCACACTGTGGACTTTTGGCCTCTAGTATTACAAATTTGACCGTGCACATCAGGCGTAAACACAGCCACCAGTATAGTTATTTGTGCAAAGTATGTAAGTATTATACTGTCACTAAAGGAGATATGGAACGACATTGTGCCACCAAGAAACATAAAGGACGGGTAGAAATAGAAGCAAATGGGAAACAGAGTTCAGATATAATTGTTGGCCCAGAAGGGGGTAATCTTGAAGCATGTAAAAAGAATGCCCCTCCAGCAGTGACTGTTTCTGACGAGCAGGCTAACAAATCCACAGAGTCGGATACATCTACTTTAGATAAGCCAGTGGTTGATTGTGCAAGTGCAGTAGAAGTTGAAGCTGCAAGTGCATTTCATTCTGTAGAGGGAGAAGTTAGCAGTCAACTCTCTGATAAAAGGGGGCAGATGTCTCTAGAGACAGAGGACCTTCTGCAGCAGAGTGATGCATGCTCTCAGAGAGATGTTGCAGGTTCAGGTGACAATAAATGTGTCCACTGTGAGTTCAGTGCCCACTCTGCTGCTTCACTAGAACTGCACGTGAAAAGGAAGCACACCAAAGAGTTTGAGTTTTATTGTATGGCTTGTGATTACTACGCAGTGACGCGCAGAGAAATGACGAGACATGCTGCAACGGAGAAGCATAAAATGAAAAGGCAGTCTTACCTCAACTCTTCCAGTGCGGATGCAGGTTCTTCAGAAATGTCCAAAAGCATCCTTCTGAGTCAAGAGGAGCATTCCCAAAACCCCGAGGAATTGAAAATAACACCAGATCAGTCATGTGGTACTCTCAAATCTGGAAATGCTGCAGGCTGTTCTGTTCTAGATGAGAATACTAATTTAGATATGTCTAAAGTACTCTGTGCTACTGACTCAGTGGAGATTGTGCCTGAGGAAGATCATTCCTTTTGTGAGACCTTGCAACAGCCCCTTGTTAAGGACAAAAGTATAAAACCCCGAGAGATAGTGTCCCTTAGTACTCCCTCTAATCATGGCTTCCCAGACTGTCTTCAAAATGAAAATCCAGGAAGCTCTGCTGTGGACTGTGAGACAGCAAAGAGAAAGCACGGCATGTTGAATGATGCTGGTGACTTAAGCACACACTGTGAAGATGAGGGAGGCAGCGCTGATGATAGTGCAAGGAAAGTTCCGGACAAGACCCTCTGTTCTGGAGACTTAGATGGGGGCCACTCAGCTGCAGCTACTTCCCCTGTTGTGCTGAAAATACCAAGAGATCATCTGCACCTGGATGGTGGCGACCAAAACAAAGTTGGATGTGAACAGAGTTCAGAAGATTTCAAACATGTGCATGCATCTGTTGTCGAGAAGAAGGAAGTTCTGATGAATTCGAAACATAGAACTGAAAGTGTTTTGGAAGAAGATGGCCCAGCTTCTGATGACACAGTTGACAGTAATGATGTTTATGAAACTATAATAAGTATTGATGATAAAGGGCAAACCATGTACAGTTTTGGCCGGTTTGATTCTTCCATAATTAGAATAAAAACTTGTGAGGATGGTGAGTTAGTAGATCAGTCAGAAGAAGGGCTAATGGCTACAGGGGCGAGAGTTAGTGAATTGCCCCTAAAGGAAAGTGCTCAAGGCTTGAAGAGGAGGAAAGTTGAAGGCAATTCCTTTGGCGAGTCCACACGAATCCGATGTGATGATTGTGGTTTCTTAGCAGATGGACTGAGTGGGCTGAATGTTCATATAGCCATGAAGCATCCTACAAAAGAGAAACACTTTCATTGTTTACTTTGTGGAAAATCATTCTATACTGAGAGCAACCTTCACCAGCATTTGGCTAGTGCTGGTCATATGAGAAATGAACAAGCCAGTGTAGAAGAGCTTCCAGAGGGAGGAGCCACTTTCAAATGTGTCAAGTGTACAGAGCCCTTTGATTCTGAACAGAATTTATTTCTGCATATTAAAGGGCAACATGAGGAATTGCTGCGAGAGGTAAATAAGTACATAGTGGAAGACACCGAGCAAATCAATCGAGAGAGGGAAGAAAACCAAGGGAATATCTGCAAGTACTGTGGGAAGATGTGTCGGAGTAGCAATTCCATGGCCTTCCTGGCTCACATTCGGACTCATACAGGTATGTAACCCTTGTAGCAAGCCTATATTTTCCTATAAAGTGCAAAAGATTGATGAAGTTTGGACTTTGGGTCACAACCAAGTATGAAACCCCATTTGAATTTGCTTGTGGGCCTTCTGCCTAATTCGTATTTCATGTTTATGTGGTGCTCTGCTTGTATCTAAGAAGTGTTGACATTTAACATTTCCAGAGGCAGTTTAGCCTTAGAGATTCTAAAGGCAGAGGAGTGAACAGATTTCTTTTACTTTTGTCAAAAGCACCATCAGATGCTTTTATAAAACTCCTATTTTTTTTTTCTGTTTTTCATTTGTTTTTTTCCTAAGTTACAGGGAATGACACTTTGTGGTTTTGGAGAGCATATTAAATAGCTTTTAGCCTTTAGTAAAATTCTTAGTTTTGAAACGGCGCCTCACTGTGTAGCCCTGGCCGCCCTGAAACTTACTATGTAGCCTTGGTTGATTCTCACCTCACACAGATCCACCTGCTTCTTCTTCCCAAGTGTTGGTATTAAAGGCGTGTGCACCACACCCTCACATTTATCTTCTATTATTCTCTCACATATTACATCCGGACTGCACTTCCCCTCCCTCCTTCCCTCCCATTTCCTCTCCCCAGCCTCCTCTCTCCCCAGATCCACTCCTCCTATGCCTCAGAAAAGGGCAGGCTTCCCAGGTCAAACATGGCATATTAAGTTGCAATAAGACTAGGTGTATTACCCTTAATACCCTTAGTATTAAGGCTGCATAAGACAAATCAGTCAAAGAAGTCCCAAAAGCAAGCCAAAGAGTCAGAGACAGATACCCCCCTCCAACTGTTAGGAGTCCCACAAAAAGACTAAGCTACACAACCATAACATATACAGAGGACGTAGGTCCGTCCCATGCAAGCTCCCTGATTGTCAGTTAAGTCTCTTTGAGCCTCTGTGAGCCCAGGTTAGTTAATTTTGTGGGCCATTTTCTTACGGTGTCCTTGACCCCCCTGACTTCTACAATACTTCCTCCCCCTCTTCTGTAAAGGTGTGTGCCACTACATCCTCAAAAATTTAACCTTTATTTTTTTAATGTGTTTTTGCCCGTGTGTGTGTCTGTGCAATGTATGCCTGCAGTGCCCATGGAAGCCAGAAGAGGGCATTGGACCCCCTGGGAATCTAACCTGGGTCTTGTGGAAGGGAAGCCAGTGATCTTAACTGCTGAGCCATCGCTCCCTCCCTTAAGATATTAGAAATTTAAAAATATTCATCAACCTATAGTTTGTATCTACAAGTGTGACTCCCAGCAGTAAGAGTCTACTTTCAAGGACCAAAATTGTGAACATAGTTTCCTAAACATGTATTAGAGTTTGGTTTTCATTGAGGTATAGTATCTGATTTAGGGTCTGTATTCCATGTTAATGTTTAGTTTGGGGAGAGATTCTTAAAAATATATATATTTGGTGAAAAATGCATAATCCACTGTTGTAAATTTATGTAGAAATTGACTGCAGTATTTCTATAAACCTGCCATACATTCTTTATTTTCAATAGACAGCTTTTCTAAATCATTGTGCTCAGCTTAGACAAGTTCTGTCTACATGGTTGAATTTATGAGTGGATTTGAATAATAAATTCACATTTCAATGAGCATATTTTCATTAAAACTGTAAGGTTTGTTTTACTGTACTTTTAAATAATGGCATATTATTAAATCTATACTTTAAATTCCTGCAGTTTTTGAAACTTAGTGCATGGTTACATGGAGAAAGATACAGAGCATTATCAGTAGTTGAGGTTGATTAAAGGTAGATGAAACCTTTCCCTTAAAGAAAGTAACAGATCAGTTCATAGTTCAGGAATTATAAACACCACAGTCCCTGTGTGGATCTGGTCTCCAGTAGCAACATGCAGTAGAGCCATTTCTGTAGGACGTTCAAGTGCTTATTTGTTTGCATTCTTGGTACTTCTGTTGTTGCTTCTCACACTCTGAAATGACATGATATTATATACCAGTCTATTCTTCAGCATGGAAAATATGTGTTTTCTTAACATGCCCTCTTCCTAAGTCAGATAAAGCTGAATAAAACTAAGAGGAAGATGCTAATGGAGCTCTCTTTAGAATTCTTTATGCAACTGTCTGGTCAAGACATGTTGCTTATAATTGATGTGTCCATTACTTGAATTCTCTTGTAATTATAGTCAATAAGTCTTGTAAATGTGTTAAAGCTCACTAAAAGCATACAAATTCAAGAACAGAGTAAGGCTAATAATTTAAAATAATCAATGTAGGCATTTCAGCACTTAATTTCCCTTGTGTGTTGATAGCTGATCATTCTTAATCCATTAAGATTTATTTAGTCGTTTACAATGCAAAATAGGTTTGCACTGGTCACTTGTGCCATTTGAAAATGTCTACCAGGTTAAGTGCAGAATGTAGTCCATTAGTCTTCCTTGACTATATATATTAATTGCATTTAAAATCAAGTTAATGTGGACGTGAAAGTGAGGTAGCTATCAATATGTGACAGAGTAGCCCTACTTATATAAGTTACATCATTGATTGGAACATTTAGGAAAAGTTAGCATTTTTTTTTTTTTTTTTTGGCTCTTCTGTTGGTCTTATCATCAAGTGCATTTTTAAGGTGTTCTGAAGCACTGTAGAACACTCCCTTCCTGAGCACGGAGGACCAGCCCACCATGTCAGTTTTGCAAGTCACTGTTTTGGGGGAAGTTGCTCTTTAGGTTTTAGTTTCTTTCTTCCATTTATTTATTTATTTATTTATTTATTTATTTATTTATTTATTTATTTCTGGTTTTTCGAGACAGGTTTCTCTGTGGTTTTGGAGGCTGTCCTGGAACTAACTCTTGTAGACCAGGCTGGTCTCAAACTCACAGAGATCCCCCTGCCTCTGCCTCCCGAGTGCTGGGATCAAAAGCGTGCGCCACCACCACCCAGCTGCAGGTTTTAGTTTCATGTTTTTTTTTTTTTTTTCTTTTCTTTCTTGGAATATCTTAAAATGGATGACTTTCTGGTAATCTGCTTTTATTTATGAAGGAGTAATGCAGGGCCCATTATTACTGCCTGGCTGGAAAAGGGCTTGCTCTTCAACCCATTTCCATATTTGGAATTTGCTATATGTGTTGTGTAACCTGTTGTAATTATTCTTAGCATGGTAAAAGCCGCATTCTGAGGAAATGAGTCTTGGCTATCAGGAATTGTAGAAAGAAATCATCTCAGTTCCTGGGCATTGGTGGTGTGAAACACTCCGCCTGATTACCAGGCCTCTTCCCACTAGCATTAGAAGAGCTCATGGAGCAGGGGGTTATCTCTTGTGCAGTAGTCTCTTAATGCTTTTATGTCACAGGACATGAAAGATATCCTTAAACCTCAAGACATTGGGAAGCCATTCTGCTTGTGTTCACAGTACTCTGGTCACTACACCCTTGAGAATGTTCTTATGTGTATATATATTTGGTGTGTGTGACTTCACTGAAAACTCCAAATTAGTGCAGGGTGTCTCTAAGTCCTTGCGCGATACTTTAGAGATGACACAGACCACCAAGACTTAATTTGTAGACTGAGCACAGTTGGAAGGAACTGACTTCATTCACTACTTACTCTGTACATACTCTACTTATAGCTGGCATTCAGTGCAATTTGTTTATGGGTAGATGAATGAGCAAATGAATGAAAGAATGCATGAATGAATGAATGAAGTGTTCAAATGCTCAGGAAACACTTGGGGTTTACACTATAGTGAGCAAGCATTGCAGGATATCCATGCATCTGCATTACCTCGCCCCTCTGCTAAGATCTGAAGGATCCTGTCCTTCCTTCTGAATGTTAGTGCCACATCTGTGTATGCAGAGAAGCAAGAATGCAGCAGAGGCATGCATGACCTTTAGGTCTGAGTGCAGACTGAATTTTCAGGTCTTTGGGATTTGTTTAGTAAATAATCAGGCACCAGAAACTTAGGGCCACTTTAGTTTTATTTTTTTTTCCCTTTATAAAATCTTAAAGACAAAAAGAAAAAGAAAATTAAAAAAAAATACCTTTTGAGGATAATGCTGCTCCAAGGAATCCATTCAAGATAGTTCGCGACGTTTTTAATACTAAAATACATCTAAGAGAAAGGGAAATTTAGAAATATGTGATTTTACAGGTTTTATGTTATAAACATGTGCCTGGATCCATTTCATAATGTGTATCGTATAGCAACTGTAAAAAAAGAAATATTATCTCTAAGGAACTGAGGTAAAAGGACTGGCTTCCTTTTCTTAAAGAGAGGATTTCCTCAGCTGCTTCTGGAATGCTAATGACATGGGAAGGAGAAGCTAACACAGCCTGCCCTGACAGTTAGCTGGGAGTAAAGGCCTCCCTGACTTTCTAAGCAGAGCAGTTAACAGAATCCCTGATTTGTGTGGAGTCCGTACACGGCATCAGTGAGCCCCGAGGCTTGGGAAGGACTTCCTCACAGACAGCAGACTAAAACCACAGCAGCTTCTGACCATCCGCTGTGGTGTTAGCACCACCTGCATGGAGCTCGTTAGAACTCAGGCCGTCTGAGTGAAGCCACAAGGCCACGGGGCGTCTACATCTGATTCTCCCAGTCATTGTTCAGTTAAATGTTGAGGAGTTTTATCCTTTTTTTTTTTATTAGAGGTCCTGAATTTACTGCTTATTAATAATTTACAAATTGTCCTTGAAAAAGCACTTGAACTTAAAGTACAGGCAGATTGACTCTTAACCTTTCAGAAGGTCTGTTACAGGATTCTGGCTCCACTAAAATGTTTCATAGTCATGATAGCTTAATTTTATCAGGACCATTTAAATCAACTGTTGTTTCCAAAATGATTGATTAATGTGATTGCTGTAAGCTGAAACCTCAACCTGCCTTTGGTATTTAAACATATAAACCTTAACTAGATAGAACCAGTCAGGTGTTAGAAATACTTTACACCTACTTCTAACCATAGAAATTTGAAGTATTAAGAGCTCGGCTTCGTGGTCATTGGACAGTGAAATACTCAGCCTTGTCTGCTATGTAGTACTGTTGGCTTTGTTTTCCCCCTTCTTTCTTTTTAAGATTTCTGTTGGAAGGTTGAAATTAAATGCTTCACTTTTTTTTGTCACCTTTTGAGAATTAAATTAAAATTTTAGAGTCTAATTTTTTTCTTGAGTGCTTCAGTTTCAAGCATTTTGTTTCCCTCTTGGAGGACTTTTATTTTTCCAATGTTCATTGATTGAAGATAAATTTTTTATTTATGCTCTATAATTTTTGAAATTTACAGATTTTATTTTCTAACCATTTTGGAGGAGTTACTTCACAAAATAGATACTAATCATGACATGAAAAGTCTGGAAACACTATGCTTTAAGCTGTGGTCTTTATTATTTCAATTTATTTCAAGAGGTACTAGTTAGAAAACAGGAAGACAGTTTGTTCATATCTTCATCCTGAGGAGATGGTTACTTCCTGTCACTGAAGGGTTGAGTAATGAATGAATAGTGTCTTACCCATCACAGTGATGCTGTTCACTGAAAGGGGGGGGGGTGAGTTTCTTGCTTTGGAGTTAAAGCCTTTTTCTTGTTGTTACTGAGCCTCTTGTGTTGAAATACTTGTTAGTGAACTCAGTAACCAAGATGTTGACACTTGTGGTTTGCTGATTCATCACAGAACTGGAATGATGACAGGAACACAGCAGTTATGTGCTGTGCAGTCCTATGTTTGTGGAGATGGTAGTAAAACAGTCATATAAAGAGTCTTTGAGGTCAGTGGCAGACCAACTGTGCTACCGCGGTTTGTGCAAATAAATTCAAAGCTGGAGAAATCTGAGGAAATTGGACGGGCACTGAGAAATACCCTCAACAGGACACTTTGTAGATACCAGTGGCCTTGTTCATATTTGTGTTTTTAATTATTCCATTTTAAAATAGAATACCTTCAAGAAGTATTTTTGTCAGTTGTATGAAAAATGTGTAATGTTACTCAGCTCATTGAAGCTGCTTAGTGGCATGCAGCATTTGACTTTAAATCTTAGAAACGTTATTGAGAATTGGCAATATTCACTAAAACATTAAAACCTAGGTGAGATAATTATGGGATCAAGAAAGTTATACATGAATTCATGCATTATGTTTTGGGGATGAAATTCTTAATCAGATTGAAGGCTTAATTTAAGATTTAGTTTACCCTCCCCATTTAAAAGCCTGTTAGTTATGTGTTATTCAAGTCCAAATCTTATTTTATGTTACATTTACTCAGGATCAAAACCGTTCAAGTGCAAGATATGCCATTTTGCCACAGCTCAGCTCGGAGATGCCAGAAACCACGTGAAAAGGCACCTTGGGATGAGGGAGTACAAGTGTCACGTCTGTGGGTGAGTAGATGGAAGCCACCTCTGCTGGGTGAGCCAGGAGCTGTGTGCGGGGCATCTATTGTTTGAGAATTCCAAACTGATATGAGTAAGAGTGGCGAAATGATGCGTGCGTTCCCTCCTTTCCTTTGTGATGGTAAATTCCTTAAGTACAGTTATGACACTCTTCTCCCACTTCTAATCCTGCTCTGGAGATGAGCAATTTTATGGGCTACAAGGTCAATTTGAACCTGTAATCTGTAAATTGACTAAATTATAGGATGTTCATTCACATTGCCAGAGAGAACTATAAATTCCATTTAAAGACAACCCCCCCTCCCCCGCCCGCCCCAGATAATATAGCTTTAGGAGTGCATATGTATGTTTTTTTTTCTTCTGCTATACTGCCTTAATTTTAATCACATTAATGGCTCTTTGGATCAATTGGACATATTCTATAAGGAAAAACAAAAGATTTAATTTCAGATGCCTGGTTAACAGATCACTTGAGAGATGATGTGGTAAAAACAGTGTGTAATGTACTTTTGTGTTGTGTGGTTAAAACTAGTTTCCTTTTTCAATTCATGGTTCTTTGTAGAGTCATTCATAATGTTTAATTGTCACTCAGGTATGTTACATTTCATAGAAAGCACTGAGGGACCTTAATGTAAAACTAATTAATTTAGCAAGAATGTTTAAAAGGTTTTAAAGTGCTGTGACATATATGTTGTATCATAGGACATTCAGAGGTGGATTTTAAGACTCTACTTATTAAAATATATTTTAATGTTATTATGCTAGAGAAATTAACTAATAAGTACATCATATAAAGTACTTTATGCGAAACTAAAGAAATCTGCAATTCATAGGTTCAGTTAAAGTATGCAGCATGCATATATTATGCTTATAGAGAAGGCTCCCCAGGTTGACATGAGCGTGTAAACATGTAAACATCCTTTAGGTCAGGGGCAGTTCTGTTTTTTATTGGACAATACATTTTCCCAGGATACGATTTCATTTTTTTGACCCTTAAGATAGTTTTACAAATAACTTTGCAAGCAATTTTATCAACCGTGGTGTGTGATTTATTCCCTGGCCAAATTGATGGTTCAGTGACTTGCTGCTAAAGTAAATGAAGATGAACCTTTGCCCTGAAGCCACTCATGATCAGTTGGAGAATGAGTTTTGTTACTGCTGAGTTTCGATGCCGGGGTCAAGTCCCAAGTGGTTCATTTTAATTCCTATAGGTCTTATGATTTTAAAAGACATCTCATTTCGTGTTTTTATTCTCTGAGTTATAGGAGATGATCCTGACTCCAGTGAAAATGTGTTATTTGGAAGCATAAGCAGTTTCTTTCCTGTTTGTGAAAAATAAGTAGGTTTCTTGCATATTTAGTTAGTTGAAATCTAATTTTTATCCAGTTTTAAAATTTAGAGTACTAAGATATTGG
Source organism: Cricetulus griseus (assembly GCF_003668045.3). Lineage (NCBI taxonomy): Eukaryota > Metazoa > Chordata > Mammalia > Rodentia > Cricetidae > Cricetulus > Cricetulus griseus. The sequence continues at coordinate 231,153,047 of NC_048595.1, forward strand.
AAGAGAAAAATAACATTTTCAAAAAATCCTGTTTTACATAGTATCAGAAACAATTTGTAATTCATTGTCTCTGAATGTATAATTTGAACACTATAGCTTTCTTTAGCTGATTGCTTACTGAAGATACAGGAAACATTGCATTTAGTGCATTATGTTTGATCACCAAGATATAGAATATAAGTAAATATGAATGTTTTAAATCTTAGGTTTGCCATAGACAGCCACATTGGAGTGTGCGTGCGAGAGAGAGAGAGAGAGAGAGAGAGAGAGAGAGAGAGAGAGAGAGAGAGAGAGAGAGAGAGATGTGGATAAAGCATTCTAGGTTTTAGTACTTGACTTTGAAAATTAGGGTAGCCTTTAAACTTCATCCCCTGTGGAATTATAGTTCTCTTTCTTTCTAAAAATAAGTTCAGTTTAAAAGTCACACACTAATTTTAGCAGGGTAGATAGCCTTATAGTGAAGCCAGAATCTCTGAAGAACATCAGTGAGTCTAGGAGGATTGATTAGTGAGGTTGAGTAGAACAGTAATGAACTAGGAATTCAATGTTCAGGAAGGTGTATCTTTGGTTCTGTGTTTCCTGTGTTAGGTATGAGGTATCTTTGGTTCTGTGTTTTCTGTCTTAGGTATGGGTATATCTTTGTTTCATGTGTTAGGTATAGGAGAATAACATAAAAGTTTAAATGGAAAGCAAAGCAAAAAAGCGTGGACTGGTTCTACTGACACTGGAGAATATTGGTACATTAACATTGCTGACAGTGTCAATTCATTATCACTGATGGCTAAATAATCTCACAAATGCTCAGTGGACCCATTAGTTCCTGAACATAAGCAGGCTATGCTGCATTTCTTCATTAGCTTTAATTGCTATAAATTTTACCTTTTACAAAATCATGCTTTAAAAGGTAAAGTGATCTTTCAGGAACATTAATTCTATAATATTGTCACAAACAGAAGGTCCTGTACTGTTTTCTTTTCTCCAGTAGTTAATATCCTAGTTTCAGTCTTTGGAAATTTATTAACGACCTCTTCTTTATCTGGCTATAAGTAGTTATTTATCAAATAGTCCTGTTGAATAATGTGTAAAACATTGAGGTAGGCACATTTTTGAAATAATAAAACTGAACTTGTTTTTTCAGTAGCCTTTAGTTTTCTTATGGTGAAATTTGTGGAAATGGTATGTTCAATCAAGTAAGTTCAATGTTATTGTAGCAGGCTGCTTGTTCTTGTTTTTATGTAAGAAGACTGTAGAACCATGAGAACTATGTGTCTTAGAGTGTCCACTAAGATGCAGTTTTAGAATTCTGACATGTCAACTTTCATGTAACAAGTGCCTTTAAAATTGTTGCGTCTGGATTTATTTATTTATTTATTTATTTATTTATTTATTTATTTATTTTGGTTTTTCGAGAGACGGTTTCTCTGTGGCTTTGGAGGCTGTCCTGGAACTAGCTCTTGTAGACCAGGCTGGTCTTGAACTCATAGAGATCCACCTTCCTCTGCCTCCCAAGTGCTGGGATTAAAGGCGTGCGCCACCAACGCCCGGCTTAATTTTTTTTTTTTTTTAAATCTTCAAGATCAGTGATTTGAAGGTATTTTTTTCCTTATCCCCTATTGGAAGATGTTTGCCACAGTGTGGCAGGGTTTAAATTATCTTAACAGAAGAAACAGAATGAGTTGAAAGTCTAGTTCCCATTGTCTGGCTCTGACTTAGGGTTGATGTTCTGCATAGGAAAGATTGATCTACTCATGTTATGAACATATTGCTGTAGAGTTCATGTTTTAAAGCAGATAGAGAGTAAATCTGTTTGTTTACTCTTAGTTCTAGGAGAACAGAGTTTTGTTTGTTGACTTGTATAGCTGCTGTATTTAAAAAATATGTATTTTATGCATATGAGTGTTTTGCCTGCATGTGTGTCTGTATAACACATGCATTCTTGGTCCCTGGTGCCCATGAGTTTAGAAGAGGGCTTAATTAAGATCTGGAACTGGAGTTATGGATGATTGTAGGTGATGGGAATCAAATCCAGGTCCTCTGCAAGAGCAGCCAGTGCTCTTTATTTAACCCCAGAACCATATCTCTTGCTCTAGTAGATCTTCTTTATAGTGTTTTCCCTATACATACATCTAAGTGTGACTAGAAGAGTTCTAGAGTCTCTGCTCTTGATACATAGTTAACATGGCAGTCAGGTGCGGTGTGACAGTGCTGAGAGTGGCAAAAGCAAACACCGGAGCTGCCCTGCTCCAAGGTTGGTAGTTTTACTTAGCTACTTCTTGGGTAAAAAAATAGGTCAGGCATATCTTTGTGTTAAATTCATGAGCCTCTTTTTTATTTTTTTTTTAGTTGTTAAGAATGTGAAAAATCTCAACCCCTAAAAGTCATTTTATACATTTTGTTAATTTTTTAATAATTCTAGATGTGGTGTTTGAGGATATAGCTTAGTGGTAGAACTTTGTCTAACACGTACAAGGCCCAGGATCAGTTCTCAGCACCCCACATTACACATAAAATTAACAAGCCAATATGGATTGTGTTCTGAATGTTAGTATTGGTGTAGTGCTTTGTGGTAAATGCTGCATTTTACATTGGTCATGTTTGCTGATTTTGATGACTTTTATTATTTAGTTTATGTTTGCTATCCCCATTTAAAATGGGAGATCGAAGTTCTAAGTGACACAGTGACACACTTAAATTCTGCAGCCAGCCTTCCTGGCTCATGGTTGCTCATCCTCCTTATTATTCCTTTCTGTTCATTATTTTCCTGCTCTTTGTTGTATGTGTCTTTTTTTCCATTGCTTTGATTTTTACTCATTTTTTTTAATCTAGGTTGTTTTTTGTAGCATGTAATAACATAACATCTACTTCCTCCCACTAGCTACATTTATTTTCCATTTTTGTTAAAATTTACATTGTGATAAAAGATTGCTTATCCAGTCTTACTTTCATATTCTGGTATTCAAACCCTTCCTCGATTCTTTGTTTTATTCTTACTGTAAATGATGTTACTGTTTCCTCCTGCTGTCCTTCATCTGTTGATAATTTATTGTACTTCCATGTGGTTTCCCATGACTGTATAATAGGGAAAAGAAAGTGCTTAGAAGTGGTGATGGGCTAAAACTGATCAAGTTAGGTTCTTGTTATTTCAATACCAATTATCTTAAAGATTTGCAGAAAACTTACAGTACTCCTGTGGTCTCCGTAAACCCAGGAAATGATACCTTTTGTATGTCATTTTTCAGGAGCATAAATCCAGTATATGTAAATTAGTAACTATGTTATTTATTGGTAGATTCCCTTGTGTCAAGTCTTGATTGATGTATATGGAGATAGTTAAATAGTTGAATGTGATTTAGCTAATCAGGAGAAAATAAAAGCATTTTCCAAATATTTAACCTCTGAGTTTTGAGAAGATTTCAGAAAAATTTAAATTGTACATTAGTGTGCTTAGGAAATGTTTATTTCTAGTTGATTTAGGAAACCTTAAATAGAAAGTTACCAATGCAGTTAAACTGGTGTGTGTGTGTGTGTGTGTGTGTGTGTGTGTGTGTGTGTGTGTGTGTGTGTGTGTGTGTGATTACCTAGTTTTTGTGCATTAGAGGGATCTCTATGTAGATGATTATAATGTCACTTTCTGACCTTTGCAGCTTGAATAATTGTAAATCATTGCTTCATAACGTGTCAGAGAATGTCTGTACTAGGCAATTAAATGGCAGAATATAATAGACCAAATTATTGCCTGTCATGTTTTCAACAACACAGTTAGTATTTGAGTTACACTTAATCATTACGTGCATTAGCAACTTCATTGGAATCCAGCTCCAGGCTGAGCATGAAATACATTACATTATTTAAACCTCTAATGGTACAAGTCATTTATTTGTGTTGAAGTGTACAACATGCAGAGTTTCATAAAGCAAGGAACACTTGAGAGCTTAATTTATCCAAATCAAAGTCTAAATGCAGATAAACACAAGTGGCAAAAATTAGTAATTTTTATAGGCTGGAAATATTTAAAAATACATGGTTGTGGGTAATTGTAGGCAGCAGGAATAAATTAAAATCACTATTTTTAGTCTGCTCTGAGAACTAAAGCTGGGTATACCTAAATCATTAAAAATACCATGGAATTGCGTTTTGAAGTGAACAATTAATTACACCCATCATATCTACAGATGTATCCAAATAACTATTTGCTTCAGCTGGTTGTTCTGGTTAAAAAATCTAGATAGAAAAGTTGGTTTTGTGTTGTGGCAATGCATTTCATCTGTCACAATATAAAGTACGGCATCTCCCCCTTTTTAAAAAAAATTTAAATTAACAGTAAGACATTCATTATAAAAGATGCATTGCTTGTATTTTCTATGTAGTATTTTATTGCTTTTAGTTTGACTATATTTTTGCCTGTATTTTGAAATTTAAAAATGCCATGCAGCAATTACTCTCTCTTTTCTGTCACTTAATCCAAAATTAATCATTTACTCTTCTGCTGGTAAAATCCTTGAAATACTTTTTTAAGTTATGATCAATATTTTCAACATTTTTATATGTAATTCACTCTATGGTTTGAAAACTAAGCAGCATTTTGATTTTAATATTCAAATAACAAACATCGTTCTTATAACTCTAGTCTGTTTTCTAGTTAAATGTTTTGTCAGTTCAGGAGAGAGTTGGGATAAGGCTAGAATATTGATGTAGAAGGAGAGGCTATTCCTAGTGTGTCTTCATAGCAACAACAGAGCTAGCTGCCACCAACATCCCCTGTCTTTCCTTCTGTGTGGTCATATTTTGTTGATTTTTTGCATGATTGGTTCATGGATTTATTCCAAGGCCAGTAAGTATGATTAACCTGAATAACAAACTAGAGAGAAAATAAGCATTTTTACATGTGGATTGTTGTTGAAAGTATCAGCACCTTTTTTTTTTTTTTTTTTTCCTTTCCTTCAGTGAAATAGTCATGTCTTCATTCTCTCATTATTTCCCTTTTAAGGTGGATCCTGGGGTTTTTAAATCATGTTGGGGTTCAGGCTTTTTAACTGTCCCCAGTCATCACAGTAGCATATAGGAAAGGAGTCACTGGCTTCCTTCTTCGCCTATTCTGTGATTTTATTTTTATTTTTTTTTATCCACTTTTCCTTGTGAATTGGTTCTCTTCTTCCCTCTTCCTATTTGTCTGTCTCCTAAAGTTCTTTACTCTGAGAGCTTTTCCTGGTTTTTCAGGAACTGCACAAGCACAGGTTTGGAGATGGAGATGAAGGGAACCTTGACTATCTGCTGTCTCCTCATGCTCCTGTCATTCAGCAGATCCCTGTGAGTCTCTTTGTGCAGGCATGGTATCAGGGCTGTGTACTGGCCTTGTGCCACAAGCTCCCTGGAGGACAGAGACTGGAGGAGAAAACAGATTATGGTCCAAGAGCCACTCCTAGGGGACCCAGGTAGAATTGGAACCCGTCACTGTGAGGAATATAGAAAAAGTCTTCCTGAGACCTGGCTCTGCTGAAGTTGGATCTTAAAGTTAGTTGAGGAGTATTCATTCATAAGACAAACTTGTATATTTTCAACATAGGTAACTAAAGAACATAAGAGTGAGCGAAAGTAGAGATAAGTGGAATAGCATGGCTTGTTTCTAAAAACTCTATGCTAAAGTTCTGTTGTGTGTGGCTTTGGAGAGAGGTACATATTACATAGCTATCTGAACAACGCATTTGCCAGTGCTTGCTGGAGTTTAGACTGAAGACAGAAAACAATCTTCCTCAAATAGAGAAAACTCAGGTTCAGAAATGGCCAAGTCAGAAACTGCTTATGGGGTAGGGACTATTGGAGTTGATGGCTTTGGAGTCAGGCAGATGAGCCAGAGCTGCTTTGCAGGCAGGGCTTGTGTGTCTCACATGTCAACATGAGGTGGCTGTGTTTAGGAAGGGAAACTAAGTCACCACAGCCTGGAGCTTGATTGTAAAGCCAGGTGGACAGTCCTCTGTCCCCCCCCCCCCCCAAATGTGTGACTTGCCAGTTCCTGGGTAGCAAAGGAAGGAGGAGAAAGGGGAGTCTGTATAAATAGGAGGTGGAAGTACATCAGTGCTTCAGAATCAAGGGCTTGGGGTTGACCAGAGAGGCATTTTAAGAGAATTTCACTATTTACAATTGTTATTAGGGAACTGTTGATTTTTGGATAATTATAATGACACAGGTTGATATCTGTTCCATATAGCTTAGTGCAAGGTAATTACAAATCATAACGAGAAGGACATATAGTGGTGTAGCCACACTCCTGATATTCACATTTGACAGGGAAAATGTATACTGTAATTGTGTTTTCATACTAGAATGAGCTACATGTGCAGAACAACATGAGGCAGGAAGCTACTACTTTAAAAAAGTATATACTACTTATATATATCTTGCTGGCCGTGGTGACACATGCCTTTAATACTAGCAATGGGGAAGCAGAGGCAGGCAGATCTCTAGTTCAAGACCAGGCTGGTCTACAAAGAGAGTTCCAGGACAGCCAGAGCTATGCTGAGAAAACCTCTCTCGAAAAACAAAATACAAACAAAAAATGTACTTTTACTTCTCATTTCAAACTATTTATGCATTTTGTTTTTATGGTTCTGTGATAAACGTCTGTTTTCATCCTTTGAGACTCCTTCTCCCTGGGCTGCCACATGCTGTAGCCGTATGCCAGGGCCATTTTATCAAGCATTAGGTGTGTTGCTAGCATTGTTTTCATTCAACTGTCTAGATATATGAGTTGTCACAAAGTTATTGTTTCTTTTCACTTCTCATTCAGTTTGAAAACCTGCTGTTTACTATGGATGGCTTGGGGAACATCTTGAGCAAGTTGCAAAGGGTTAATTTGCATCATGTTATGCTTTCAGTTTCCTATGTGGCTCATGAGATTCTAGAATATTCCTGTAAATCAATCCTTTCTGAAC